>NW_010189206.1:0-9471 GCF_000695765.1 Mesitornis unicolor | reverse complement strand
AATGCCATACACTGGAGGCTGAAAGTTTTACCACCAGAATTTATAAAAGTTGCCTTTTTCTTCTTTCTAAGGTATTGTAATTTTCTTCATTAATGTAGCTTGCATTAAGTATTAATGTTGATTTATTATTGTTAAGCAAGTATAAAAGGAAGCTTTGTTTTGCAAGAGAGTGGTTTACTCAGTGGTACACAGAAAAGCTGTCATCTCTACTCTAGAAACTCTAGTTCTTTAAAAGGAAACACCTTCACCTGATGTGCAGGTGGTTAATCTTAGTTTCAACATAGAGTAAATCCTCTATTCTTGTATCAAGGTATATACTTACGACAGTTGCATGAAACCAAAGTTAAGACTTGTCTAGACACTTTTTCTTGCACATTTGCCCTCAGTTTTCATGATCCTGGTGTATAATTACTAAAGATCTTGAATATAGGTACCCACAAAAGTACTCCAAATGTTTAAAAGTTGCCCAGTATTGGACATGCACCGCTATCGGGGGTGTGAGCTAACAGGCAGTGGGTTTTTGCCAGCCATCTTACCAGCCTGACTGGTCTTGCCGCCAGTTCCAGTAGGAGTTGATATGGTCAAACATCAGTGCATATATGAGATCCCTCTGATCTGACTGCTCTTTTGATATTCAAATTCTTCTCCACATGACCTCGTTCTTAAAGATGTCAGTTCATAATCGAAAGGATATTGCACAGTTAACCGAGATGCTGCATCTTCCACTAGACTCAAGGATTCTACTTCAACTACATCACGGGAGCTGCATGACACCAGGCACGTAGCTCTGCTGTCAACGGGCTGGGTATAGACACTAGTGAAGGACCTGGGGATTTTCTTCCTAGACCAGCACATGGAGGGTCCTCCAGTGCTGCAGGACTTCTAAATAAGAAGATGTAATTTCTACTGGGCTCAGCAGCACAGTGAGGGGTATTTTTTTGTTCCTTGTATTGATCCCTGTGAAAGAAATCTTCAGAGCTATCCCTTCTAATTGACCTCAGAAGACTGAGAAGAGCCTGAACTTCAGAGAGAAGGCAAGTAATATGTCAGCAGAGAAAATGATTAATACAAATGTAAAATGTCACAAAGAAACATTTCAGGCCTAATTTGGTAACAAGCATCGACCTAGTCCCTGCTGAGCCTTTGGAAGTTATCTTAACAGCCCTACTGCAATGTGTTCTCAACCCTTTGAAAAGCAGTGGTTGTTGCTGTAACTGCCAGTGCCAGCTTGCCAAACAGCTCTCCTAGCAGCCCGGGAGTACAACTGCCTC
This sequence comes from Mesitornis unicolor, assembly GCF_000695765.1. NCBI lineage: Eukaryota > Metazoa > Chordata > Aves > Mesitornithiformes > Mesitornithidae > Mesitornis > Mesitornis unicolor. The sequence continues at coordinate 8,200 of NW_010189206.1, read as the reverse complement.
TTCCTTTCCTGTGGGGTGGCCTCTGCAAGTTCTGGAGCTCTGTCTGAGCCTCTCACATCAGCCCTGCCTCTGCATGGGGGCCACAGTCACATCACCTGCACCACGGGTCCCTGGCACAAAGCAAAAGCCAGGCCTGCTATTATGCTCAAATTCATTTAACTCTCCCAAGACAAATGGCTCAGGCAGTTTAACCTGTGTTCAGAATACACCAGGGTAACAATGTTAGGCACCAAATGGAGCATTTTCATCTATTCACAGTGTTGGAATATCCAAATTAAAACATAAGTAGCATGACAGACCAATTTGTTCACAACACTACTCAAGGTTCGAGGCCAGTAGGAATAGCTGGTGCTGTCTTGGTACCACAGCCCACAAGAGGATCCTCGAAGTAGGTCGCAGACACTCTAAACCAGGCTTTTATAATTTAAAACAAAGAAATGAAAAGCATACTTATCAGCTTATGGGCACTATACTTAAGGGAGAAATAGTTTTTATCTATTAATATCAAACATCACTGCAAATGAAGGTGTTCTATTGCTTCCCAACTTTAGCATGTTGCTTACTGCACATTTCAACACCACACAACTCAGTGGAACCCCTGGGCATTGTTGCAATACAAAATATTCAAGAACTACTAATGCTTCCTGGAACACCAGTTAAAAAGATAAAATTGTTAGTTTCAGCCTTTAAATTTTATACAAAACAGTCAAGGCTACACAAGATTTTTGCATTACACAGACCTATGTCATTTATTTATCTGGTAGTTTGTAATTAGATGGTCACAACTGACATTAACATAATAAACTTGACAAAAAATTTCCATTGCTGAAGTGCACACTACGCAGACAAATGTCTAACGGCACTTTCAACAAACAAACAATATGATAAATAACAGTAAGATTACAACAGCACTGGAGAGGGAAAAGAAACATTTGCAGCGAACTATGATGCAAAAGAAAGCTCTCTTGCTTGATAAAAGCAAACCAGGAATGTGATGTATCAGAGTAACTCTGGCAAGCAGAAATGAGACCAGGAACGTTTGGCATGAAAAGTACTGTCTAGACTAAGTAAGACGAGCTTGACTCAGGCTGCTTTCTTCATTTTATTTACTGTAAGTCCGAAGCTCCCATGCTCAGCTTCTCGCTAGCAGTACTTGAAAAAAATCCGAATTGCTAACAGTCGTTTTATACAAAACTACAAATTGATTCCTTCTTCACCACCTCCTCTCAAACTCACAATAAACAGTCAAAAGGAAAAGAAAACCCAGTATTTTCTCAAACTATGAGACAATAAAGAAAATACGCAGGACAGTTTAAAAGGCATGAAAATAGAACTAAATCTCTCCCCTACTCTGTAAATTATTGAAATTCACTTGCTAGTTCAGCCTGACCTTTGCCAGCTGTTTCCTCCTTACATTGATTCTCTGATTTTTTTTAAGATACATGAAAAAGTTTAACTTCCCAGCTGATGATGAACAGATGGGATATCTTCAAAGCCCTTTACATTATCATACCCAACATTAATCAAGCATGGCTTATTTTACAATGTTGTACCAGCCACATGAGATGAGAGGAAGCGTTTTAGCTTTTCTTTCTTTTTACCATCGCAAAAATTCTGCACAAAATAGATTTTATGGACAAAAATGTATCTGAGTGCATAATTTAATATCCTGTCCCTAAAATATAGTGCAAACACTGCAAAACAAGCACTGAGACCTGCCTCCTCTAGATTAACTAGAGTTGCATTAGTATATTCATTATAAACCTGCCTTGACTTTGTATCCTTGTGATACATGTTTTCCCCTTCACAAAAGATTTGCAAAGATCATGGTCTGGATATGACTGATTTGTTTCAAACAACACCTTAAAGTTCTTAATTTTTACTTTTACTGTTTTAAAAGGTTATGATGTTATTTACACCATAGACAAAATCTTATTTGATCATAAACAGGTTGATTAGATTTGTAAAGGAAGTAACACTACAAAACTTAATGAAGACATTTAATCTACACCAGGATGAAAAAGGTTAACAGGAAATCAAAATTGTTTTATAAAGTTTCCCACAGCAATGTAAAGCACTAACTTTTATCCACAGCTACCAGTTTTGCCCAACTTAAATATAATTTCTGTGGTAAAAGAAGACACTTCTTGTAGACACTTTCAGGGATTATTTACTCTGAAGTGTTTGCTAATAATGCCATTTGCAGAATCAACTGATTTGCTCATTGGTTACAATCCTTCTGCCAGCAAAAGCTGCTGTAAGAGCTCAACTGAAGCTCTGCCAAGCAACAGTGTTCTCAGACTAAGCACAACTCTGACTCCACTGGTTCATTATCTTCTGCATAAAACCCAACAAACCAAAATGCGTAGATTTATTAACATTCTTCCAGGCTTCTAAAGAGAAGAGGTACACTGAGTTTTCCAGAATCAAAAGCAATGATTCATTTCCTAGATTTCAAAAAGCAAAAAAAGGTCTTAAGGCACAAGAATTTTATCTGTTGACTGAATATTCAGATAAAATACAGATGCTCAGTCACACAACCTGATGGAAGCTACAGTTCTTGCAAGTTATGCAATGGCAGACAAGTATTTCTTATATAACAGAGCATTTAAAGATTGAATTTGAAGAATACTCCTTTTGAAAAGGAATTAGATTATATAAATGGTAATTCTATCAGTTAGCAAAAGGAAAGCTAGTCTACTAGACCCTTCATTAGAATGAGCACAGAAAGTTTGCTACAGCCCTCTCCCAAAATGCCATCAAGATATAACTGATGCAAATCTAAAAAACCTTCTTAGAAGTCTTAAATATCCTGAAAGGAAATCGTCTGCATGAAGGCTAGGAAAATCCGGGTATGAAGCAAGGATGAACAAGAAACAGACAAATCTGCAGTCTCACAGTAACTGCAACTTACAAACTTCCCTTCTCACCATGCAACAAATTAACAACCAGAAGTTACAGACAATTTGTTACCTTATGCACACATTCACCAACACTTAACCAGTGAAGCTCTTCATGAATCCAGATGAATTAATTCGATATCCAGATTATTTTATACAGGTTCTCACACATACACACACCTTCAACTTGTCAGGCACAAACAACAAAATCCACAAAAAAACACTAGATGCGTTGTTGACTTGTTCTTCTTGACCTACTTCTGTTGATTTTGTTGGGGGTTTTTTGCTGTTTTCTAGGACACTACGTTTGATGATACTAGATTCAGGTAAGACACTTTGTCAGTGTCTTTCGGAAATCAGAGAGGGTATCAAACTCACAAATAATTCAGCTTTTAAAAGAGTGGCTGCCAATGTCACAAATATTTACATTAAAAATTTAACCTTCAGCCATTCACTATGTTGCAACAGTGAGTCAAAGGAAAATTCACTAGTTAATGTCAAACTTAGTTACCTAGAGCACTGAGCAAGTTCAATACATAATCTTTAGTAAAATTAACGTATCATATCCCTTTCCTTTTTCAGACGCCATTTTCTACAGAAAAATCACTTTTGTTTTCATAGGGCTAGCAGCACATTACTGAATATTACACGGACTCCGTGTAATAAAAAAATTACTCTGATAAAGACATATTAACTAGTGATAGTTTCTAATCTGTCCACCCGTGAGTCAGACCTTGGTATTAGAAAAGTATGCTGAAATGACAATTAAAAACAGAAACAAACTCCCACGGAGGCTGCTATATCATACAGGCAAACAAGCACAGCTGCTGCAAAGAAAGACCATGCACCACTGATCTCCTCAAATTCTTGAGCATGTTAAACAAAACAGCAGACAAAGAGCCCAGTTGATGTTGATATAATTTATTTGAAGTTCGAAAACGTCTTTGAAGATTTATCTTACAAGAGGTTACTAAGAAACCCTAAATTCTGAAACTGTGTTGCAAGCTTAAAATGTGCAAAGATATGGAATGGAACAGATTCACTTTTTTTTTTCTTAGACATCTATTAATTACGGTATGTATTTTTGAAGTGTACCAACACATACGCAGTTTGGTAACACCTCATTTCAGTTAAATAAGTAATTTAGAAATATATGAAATTCTGTTACAGTAATTCAGAAAACCCTCAAATCTAATTTGATCTTCTAGACTAACAAACATATATTTACACAAGAGAAATTAATTCTCAGAATACACTTATGGCCTTGTCTTACTTAAGCAGAAGTCTGCAATTTAGGAATCTAACAACTAAAAAAAGTAAACATGCCAGTAAAGAACCTAAAACCTTGGTCTACCCTTGAGATTCTCACAGGTTAAGTCATGATTATGAAAAAACCAATGCAATGAGCAAGTAACTACAGTATCAAGTTTTTGTGTAGATGCAGATGAATTAGGAAAAATGTTGTGTCACTACAGCTTGTAAGGCCTAGGAAATGGTTTAGTCGTATGACCTTGCTGGTATAAGCAGAGCTTCCCAGAAGGCGTAGTAAATAGGGAATACATTGTCGGTTTATAAACTGCTCATAAATTACATTTATGTACAAGAAAAGGCACAAAAAAAGACAAGACAAGTAATACAGAAGGACTCAGAGTACCTGGACTGCAGGTGAGACTGAGCACTGATGAACACGACAACGTGCACTAGAAGCAACCAGAATTTGTTGCACACAATACTGCTGTCTACGCTGACCTCCTAAGAGACTCCAGCATCAGCCTGGTGAAAGTTTCCAGCGTACAAAATTGGATTAAAAGACAAAACTCAAAGAATTACTGTGTAAAAAGCTGAGGGAAAATAACAAGGAGGGCTCTTAAAGGCACTGATACTCACAACACTAAAAGAGACTCCATGAAGTACCCAGGCAGGGAAAAGCCAGACTCTGGTTCCAGAGAAAATTCTTCAGGCAATGTATGACAGGAAGATACAAAATAATCCTTAATTCAAAATGAAGTGCAATAAATTCTAGACTAAAGAGGAAAGACTTTTTCCACATACTACAGAATCAGTTTACGGAAAGATCACAAGACATTATGGATCATAATTGCTTCCAAGGATGCCAATGTAAATGGATGATGAGGACACCTCAAATTCAATTACCACAGAAAAAACTCAGAAATCCCCGTGCTAAAGGATATCAGTTTCCTACATAATAAACAATGTAAATGAATCTTAATTTCCTCCTCATAAGAAAGTGTCAACAAGTGTGCAAGTCGAAGCATTTTCTTCCCCTGTAATACTCACTAATTTCGTACATAAACAACTACTAGCAGATGTTGTGTGATAGTGACTTTGCCCAAGCATTATACAGAAAAAGTGCCATGTGCTTATTATAAGAGAATAAACGATGTCTTCATGCATTTGAATGGGGAGACGGTTATTGCACAATAACCATCTTAACCAGATTTACTGAAGGCTTTCTAAATTTACTTGACAAGAAGCATAAAATGCTGAGTATGTTACAACAGGCAAGCCTAGAGAATTTCAAGATTAAATCCAGGCTCCACGTTCAGTACGTGTATTTCTCAGCAGAAGCTCTTTTTGGTATACTAAATCAGCAGCAAGAAGCTCTGACAGACTGTACTGGCTAGAGGATACGCTCCCTGAAACACCCCAGAGGCTGCTTTTATTAAATTACACCACAGAATTTAGCAATCCCAACGATGGAGAGTCAGGAAAAAAGCAAAACCAAAAAGTTTATCCAAGTTCTCCTCCACAGTAGCCACCTAAATTCAAGTGATGCAACAGCTGCATGCTCCCTGTCACATCTGGGAAGTCTGGAAGTGATCCAAGACAAAATCAGAAGTACATGTTGTGCTGTACCCATGACAGTGAAAAGATAAGTGGTCAAAAGTTTTGGAGGTAGAAATAATATTTATATTAGGCCAAGAACACTTTCAATGACTAAACTTTCAAATGCATAACTACTTTCTTAGCTGAACTAGATAAACAACTCACATGATCTATTTTTTCATACCACAAAATTGAGTAATAAAGATTATCCTTTGTTCCAAGTCATCACAAAAATGGAATGTTTCAATTTGCGGGTAGAAGCAGAGAAAGGGGGGACAACAAGAAGTGGTTACACTTACCAAACTCCAACTCCGGGGGTCAGGCGCTACCAAAGCCTTGTGACGTGCATATACAAATAGTTTGAACGTAACATCACACAAAAAAACATTTTTTAAGTATTTAAGGTAGTAAATTCATGAAGGATCAGGGGACAGCAATTTCCAAAAGTTAATAGTGAATTTTAGCTGTTTCTTGAAATTCAACTGTATAACTTTTTGTTCAGTAAAATGGCATATACTTGATGCAGTGTAACTATGTTTACATCCTCACAGATTTTCAGATAAAGAACACTCAGGGAAATCGTGTGTTTGTGCCTACACAGTACAATGTTTTAAGAAGATAAACAGAAGGTAGTTCTAATCCCGTCTGTGGCCAGTAAAAGATCCCTGATGTAAAAAGGTCACTTCAGCAGAGTTAGAAGTTAGTCACTTCAGAGAACCAGCTAAAGCTAACGCAATTAATAAAGCTTTTAACTCACTGTCATGACCTGGGAAATTCCTCTGCAGAAAGAGCCCTGACAAAGAACCTTGACAACAGATTAAGAAAAATCAACACGCTTTATTTATACTTCTATAAGAGATACCTCAAAAAATAATTAAACCCCACCAAAACACTATTAATCAGATTATTAATAATGGAGACCAGATATAGCCCATTTTAACTACACGACTAATTGCTTAAGGCTTAACAGAAGCAACACTTCAGGAGTACCTCTATTGGCTTAATGTCCCAGAATCAGGAGAAGTACAATATATGCCTTCTAACTTCAGACATTGAAGGAAATAAAAGTAAGTTTAGTACATTAACACTAACTCTTGGCATATCTATAGATCACTACAACATTTCATACAGCAAGTAAATCTAAAAGAAATAGGCTGCCTTTTTTCTTATTTACTTGTTTAAACTAATCCTACTAGTAAAAGACTGGTTGCTTGAAAACTGAGTGTTAAAATAATCTTTCAAAACGCAAACACAGATAATATAGACAGTAATATTTTTGTCTGAGAAAGGTTCACGGTTTTCAGCAACAATTACAGGCCTAAGGTGAGCATAGATTTCAACTGAACATCATTCTACTGCTAATGAGCTCAACAAATGCTATAATTTTCTAATTAATATTATAATCATACACTGTTATTTCTAAAATAATTATGTTGAAGGTAAGCTTCTCCAGTGCATTGAGGTAAATGACGAAAGCCTAACTATTTGAAATCTCAATTATACTACTCATCTTGCTATACTCAGCAATAGTTTATTCCACAGACAGAGAAATTAGCATTAAAAAGGTTAGAATAACCACACTTTTTTTTCTCCTCTTCACTTCTCTGTCTGTAAAACAATGATCGACATCACAATCTAATACGATGCTGCAAAGTACTGAGCAGTGAAAGGTCTGAAGCTTGTACAGTGCTCGATACACATGCCAAAGAATACTGAAACAGTTAAACTGGTTTTAGTATGATCTGTTTGCCCAGACACTAGCATAAAATCCTGAATCTACTGAAGTCAACAGCAGAACTCTCATTTATTTCTTTGCTAGCTGTGATTTCATCCCAGGACTTTGTTACTTGTCAAATACAGCTTTGCACCTTTGGACTTAAAACCCGTAGATGCTGCGTTCAATGTTCTTTACCCCGCCTTGAATGCCAAAGTAGAGATTCCTCTTGACTCCTAACTTCAGTCCCTAAAACCCACATTTGTCACCCTAGAAAGCAGTGAAATGCAAACAGACTTAAAGAACACTGTATCCCTGACTTCAGCCCATGATCAACACAGGGATAGAGCATGTGAAAGCTATCTAATTCCTTAATAGAAAAGCAAATCCAACTACAGCTCAATTCAGCTTGCAAAAAAGCAGCTCTGAAGAATTTCTGACATACGGCTGAACCAACAATGTCTGGAAGAACTTGAATCTCCTATTCCAAACCACTTCGCCTACTTTAAAAAAAAAATAAAAATACTGCGACCAAAAGCCCAGACTGCATTCCAGAGGTCTAGGAATAGCTTGTTTTCCTATTTGCAGTAGGTAAATTTGAAGTCTGTGAGGCATTCCTCTGGTTTTTAAGGATGTCTCCGATTTCTCCTCAAAAATTCACTTTGCTTCTTTTTCTACATGTAAAATTTTGTTTTCCCTGGAACTACAAGATTTGTTATAAGAAATATTTTATATATAT
>NW_010189205.1:44057-44891 GCF_000695765.1 Mesitornis unicolor | reverse complement strand
TGCATGGAACTCCATCCCCTACCTCCGCTGGAACAGTAGTCCAAAGAGTCTCACTAGCGCACCACCCCCAGGCTCATCGCTAGCAAGTTGTGTTATATCCTTCTTTCCCCCCTCCCCCCTTCAAATCTAGTTTAAAGCCCTGTCTATGAGCCCTGCTAACTCTTGCCCCAGGAAACTTTTCCCCTTTTGAGGTAGACATGCCCCATCTTTTGTAACCAAAGCTGGTGAAGTGTAAACTGATCCACAATTAAAAAACCCAAAGTCTCGCCTGTGGCACCAGTCTCTGAGCCAGGCATTGATCTGTTGGCTCTTTCTGTCTATCGCCTCAGATCTCCCTGCAACTGATGGGATAGAGGAGAACACTACTTGTGCTCCAGATCCCTTAACCAGTTGTCCCAAGCCCTTGAAATCCCTTTTCATTGCTCTCAAACTACTTGTTGTCATCTCTTCACTGCCCACCTGAAAGACCACCAACGGGTAGTAGTCAGAGGGTTTAACTAGGATAGGGAGTTTTTTCTGAATGTCCTTAACACTGGCTCCTGGGAGGCAGCAGACTTCCCTGAGGAGTGGGTCTCATCTACAAATAGGACCTTCTATACTCTTCAGAAGGGAGTCCTCTATGACAAGGGCCCATCTATCTTTCTTACTTGAAGATGTTTTTGTGCATGGCTTCCTCTGATTGAGCCTTCGCCGTGCCTCTGAGCTAGGCGAGCTGCCTTCCTGGTCTTTGTTCAGTTCCCCTTGCAGAATATCATACCTGTTTTGCAAGGGCATATGGGGAGGTGGAGCGGTTACTGGGGGGAGGGCACGCCTGCCATGCCTGTTGCACCCGGA
>NW_010189205.1:37760-43988 GCF_000695765.1 Mesitornis unicolor | reverse complement strand
GGGGGCCCCTTTGCCTCCCTCTCATGAGCTTCTTCTACCCGTTGGGCCTGCCTCAGGGAAGGGAGGGTATGGCTCCAGTGGTCTGTCTCCTCCTCACGCTCCATGATCGTTCTCAGCCTACTTACCTCCGCCCTGAGCTCCACCACTATGCGGAGGAGCTCCTCTACTTGGGCACACCTCCCACAGACCTGCTCACTGCTGCCATCAGACATCGGCACAGGAGCAGGGCACACCCTGCAGCTCTACACCTGAGCGGCACCGTGCTCCCACCGTTGCTCCGCCTGGCAAGCTGCGCCTGCCTTGGTGGGTGTATGGCTGAGGGAGGCCATAGCTCTCTGTTTAGTGGTAACCATTGCTGACCGGCTGATCTGGCCTGGCCTCAGCGCCGCTTCCTGCGCAGACTGCCGCGCCATGCCCTGTTTGCCCGCCCTGTTCGCCGCGTTCCCTGGGGGCTGCTTTTCTACCTGTGGACAGCAACCGTCACTCCTGTCCCCGCCCACGGGGAGTCAGCGCTGACCGCCGCCAGGTGCTCACGTTCCCTCTCCGAGGGGGGTCTGGGACACCCTCTCTTTCCCACTTTTTGTCTTCGCGCTTGGTTTTTGTTTTTCCCGTGGTTTAGCCGCTTTTGTCACTTCAGCAAGGTCCTCCGTGTGATCCTCCTCTCTGGAGCTCTTCACCTCTGTGACTGCCCAAGTCAATTGCGGTTTACTTCTCTGTCTGCTTTTTACAGTCTTTATGCCTCTGTTTCTTGGACTTCCAGCAGCAGCTCCTTCCCTAGCTCTGTATTGTCCATTCCATTTATTTTCCTCTCTGGGATTAGAATTATTAATTTTGTCTGTAATTTCTTGGGCCAGAGAATCGAATCATAATGCCAAATGAGGACATGTCTATGCCAAACTTTTCTTATTTGCTTCTAGCTTCTTCCCTTTTTATCTTCCCGTACTCCTGTTTTTAAAAAAAAAAAAACCCTACATTTTTTTCGTGTACTTTTAGCCATAAGCATGAGCAGAAGTAGTGATAAAAGTAATTATATAAAAGCAGTCATGTTGACTATTGCTTTCTTGGCTGTGTGGATGCAGCGCTGTGTGCAGAAAGTACTTAATGAAAGTTCTGCCCTGTGGAGTGCCCAATGGGTTACCTGTTCAGGTGAACATAAGGGAATGTGAGATGTGATCATTGAACATAGATGTAACTCTTTGAGTTCCTAAAGATGTTTTCTCTCTTTCCCCCAGATTCATCGTTTTTGCACTTCCATGAATCAGATTGTGACATAGGAGGGTCTTCATCTTGTGAATCTGTGCTTTCTCTCAACACGGAAAAAATTCTGGTATGATATCAAGAATATAATGTTCAAAACCATTTTTAATAGATTGTCGAAGTCGCAAATAGCTTTAGCTGCATAACCAATTAGAATGAAGTTAAAAAAATAACTACAAATAGAGTCTGTTAATCAGTAAGCATAGGTCCCCAGAAGGTTTAAGTATTAATTAACTCAAGTTGCTCATGAAAGTACGATTTCATAGTACTCTGTCATAGATCTCTAGGGCTATCAGCAATTTCAGCTAATTGAAACTGATGTTTCTACTAAAGGCTAACCTTCACCTGGATTAGTCTACCAATTAACTTTTTTATTTTTAGGGATGCAAGGGCCATGGCTGAGAAAGGAAAAGGTGCCTTAGTTTTTGCCCAGATTAACTACCTGAGGAGGTTTACCACAAAATGTGTGTAAGAGTGGTAACTTGCAGTCACTACAGAAATAACATTGTGCACAGATGACAAAGTCAGAGGCTTCAGACCATATTTCACTAGATGTGATACAGATATGGTATGTGGAGAATACTCTAACGAAAGAAGAGTATCTCTTAGTAGAAAGACTTCAAGAGGGTTATTTTGGAATTTGAGTTTTCTTGCAACACTACTGTTACCTATTGATCTTAAACAAGTCAAATCTTGAGTCTACATCAGAACAAAAGTTTGGTGTTACTTCTTCAGTCCAGTGGAGTCACAGATATTGCAAATCTTCAAATAATTCCTGTGTGAATATACAAAGAAGCCTTGGAAAATTTCTGGAATTTATTTGCTATGGAAGTGTGTGGAAACAGTATTCTAATTTGAATCAACTTCTCCAGTTCGAAAGAAAACTACTCTACTGCAAATCCACCAAGCCAATTATTTACATTTAATATTATCCTTAGACATTACTTCACCAGATATTGGTCAGATCTTCTGTCTAATCTAGTCTAGCAGTACCAGCAGTTTTTTTCCTAAGGCAGTGAAATGTATATTAGTTTGTTAAAAGTTTTCCTGTTTCAAAAAAAAGAAGTTTAGAAGAGAGCAACAACTCAACCTATCAGGACCTGATGCTGTGATGAAAATTATTCTTTAATTTCTTGAAGACAGAATTACTCACAATTTTAGCATGTAGAGCTGCAGAATGTCTAACCTATAACTGGATTCAGAATTTGTTGAAGTATGAATCCCCTTCCTCCTCCACCACAAGAACCAAACGTTGTTCTGTTATTCTATGATAACAAAACAAAGGAGGTAGATGAGGTTGGGGGAAACTGTGTGGTACTTCTCTTCCTGAGTGTCGCATGCAGCTCTGTAATTCATAGGATATTAATGTAATGCCAGATTATTTTGGTTGTAGCTTAATTTCCAGTACCCAGCATGGAATCTCGCTATATCTTATCTTTTATCTGCAGACAAAGTAGCGTAGGCCTTTTTTGTGAAAGGCCACCAAGGCCATTTTGTAAAAAATCCACCAAGGAAGAGGTTGTACTTCAGTAAAAATGATTTTTTTTTCCCTAGTGTTAAGACAATTATAGAAGAATAATATTTTGCAGAGTTAAATGTTGAAGATCACTTTCTGAAGTAGGTTTTCTGGAAATTCCCTGAAGGCCATTGATGATATAAAAAGGTTGTGTTTGGACGTGTGTTATTGGTAAATATATATGGTCTACAATGTAGATTTAGTTTTCTAATTGTTATACCTGTTGAACGCTGCTCATTCTTTGCTGTTTTTAATGACTTTTTTCCAATGAGGAAAAGAACTTTACTGTTCTGTTACTGTAGGTGCAGAGTAATAATTCTCAGAATGTTATAGTGTAATGTAGAGCTCATATGTGATCTCTAATTTCAGTAAAAACAAGGTTTGTAAAATCTGATTTGCTAATCATTCATACCCTCCTAAATACTCAAAGTTTTGGAGCACACCAAACTTTCTTCTCATTCCAAAGATTATTAAATGAACAGGGCAGAAACTGTGCAGTGAGATTTGGCCAGTTGTTTTTGCACTTTGTAGATCATTGAAATATCTGTGTCATGGGCACAAATAACAAAGCTACTTTTGATTGAATGAGCCAAAAAAAGTGGAAAGGAAAAGGACAAAGTGCAGTCATTTTCAGTAGAGAAAATGATGAGATAAATATCTTCTCTGAAGTTTAAGGTGTTTAGCTGTCTTTTCTGAAGTTAAAGATGTACATATTTGCTGTTTAGCTGAAGCAAAAGAAGAGACCTGAACAGTGAGCGAAGTTTTTTCCCCTTCTTACTTCCTAAAACAGTTTGTAAGACCTATTAATTAAATGAGCAATTTGTATTTTTCAAATATAAACTGCTCTGGTAGGCTCACAGCTGTCTATGGAAAATACTTGTGAAAATGAATAGAGTATTTCTGTATTTCTGAGGGGTTGTCTTTGGCCATATTGGTTTCTGTGTAGGTACATTATTTGGGGAACAGAAATCTTAGATTATGCTAAATTTAGCTGAACAAAGTCTATAACTGATAAAAGTTATTGTTAAAAGGACAGCCTTTTTACTTTAGTATGACACTGTTAAGTTAAATTTGTCTTTATTGTTGGAGTGATTCTCTTTTCAGTGTTTTACTCTTCTGTAGTACCCTTCCCTTTGCAGGAGACAAAGAAATAATTAATCAGGTAAAGAGTATAAACTTTCCTGTGGAATAGCAGGTGTCTTAGAAAGACTTCCAAAGCTTCATGTTAAGGAGATGTACTATAGAAACATCAGCCACTGGTAAAATGTTGACAGTGTCCTTTCTTCTGAAAGGTTTGGTTAGCCTTACATTAACAGCAACACCTGACTGAAGAGCAGTTGTTCTCCCTGTGGAAGACTAGGAATTAATTTGCTTTCAGTTACCTTAAAGCAATCATATTAGTCTTAAGTTTTTGATTTAAGTCATTCTCTTAGGGATTTAAGACATGGGTTTTCTATTAAATTCTTTACTGTTGTTTGCTGAACACTTAAAAAAACATGATGTTTTACAGAGTCAAGCGAAGTTGCTTGCAGAGCAAAAACGATTTCCATTTGCTACTGATAATGACAACACAAATGAAGAATTGGGTAAGATGCCTTATATAAGGTTTGTGCAGGTGAATTATTAGCACTGAGTGTTTTGAAACTGAACTGTTGATTTCTTAGTGCCGCATTAATTTTAAAGTTATCCTAATAAGCCTGAAAATACATTGAGTTTTCACTGGTCATACAAAGAAAATATGTCTCTTCCTAAAAATCTTTTCTGCTTTGCTCGCTAGAATTCTTCACCATGTCTGCTTAAGCAGGTGTTTAAAAAGCATTTTGATCTCAGCTAGTTCTTGCTTCCCTTTTTCTGCCATTATTGATGGCTAAAACTATTCGAGCATCCAGAATATTTCGCCAATGGAATATGCTTTCTATCAATCATGGATCTTGGATCTGTCTTGCCTCTCCACACACCCTTCCCATCAATGCTTATCGGCAGCAGGAAGGCTTTCTGAAATATGTCCTTATGCAGGCTGCTACTTGATGTTTTTTCAAAGCACACTCAGCACAGAAAATGGAGGCATTTCAAATAAAACGACAGGAAATACTTTTCTCAAAGGACTTGAGTAAGGAGTTACTTGCAGTGCTTCTCCAAACTGGTATTCCCTATAGAAAGTAGAGGTATGAGGCAGCAAAGAGATTGTTGCGGATGTATGTCAAGGAAGGAAGCAGACTGCCTTTTATATAAGAGTAAAGGGAAACTTTACTGATAAGTTATCCAACAAAATTAAAACAATTGAGTAGGGGGGTTTTTGGCATAATTTCTGCCTTCACTGATTTATCAGGAAAATTTGGGGGCTTAATCGTTTCATATTCCTAGCATCCCTAACTATGTTCATAGAATCCTGGAGGGAATACTGAACTTTGATCCAGCAGAAAATATTTGATGCTTTTAGTATCTGCTCTGTAGATTTGGAAAACTGTGCCAGAAGGTCCCTACCCTCATGTTTGGCCTGTAGGCTGGCCCCTACCTACCCCCTTTATATCTAGTATGTCATGGTGTGAGTAGCCTGGGTCCTTCTTGTTTATGCGTGCTACTTTTAACTGTTCTGATGAAACGTATTGTGAGATGTATGGGACTTTCTGAAGCAATATTAGTACCCAAATACTTGGGCTAATGGACTATTCTTAACCCTTAGGTTTTTCATAATAAAGTACTTACTTGTATTTTTGTAGGATTTAATTAAAGATGAAAACATTAATCGAAGAGTTAAAAATAAAAAGCTGATGCTGTATCAGCTACTAGCTGCCAATCACTTGCCACAATTTTATATAGTCTATGATCTCCCGCGTTTTGCCAGGAGTCATGGATAAACGGAATAAACTCATTATCAGCAAGACGATGAGTCTTCGTTATCTTCCTTCCTCCATTTTTCCCCTTAGTACTGGCATGGTTGGTTGATTTTATGTTACCTGCCAACTGTTCTGGGATTGGAACTATAAAGATGGTGCTGAGAACTGTGTAGTCTTGGAGGAGAATGAAATTAAGAATATTCAAGAGCTCTTCAACCTGTCCTTCACTCTTCTTCACATTTTCTTTACTTTTTTGTAAATGTATGGCTATATAACTTTACCCAGTGAAGCTTTTTATGTGTTGAGGAAAAAGCATATATTGCACACAAATACTTCCTTCTGCATAATAGAAATGCTCCAAGAACGAGGCAAGCTCTGGATTTAACACATTTCATATTTCTTTCATTTAACTTTTTTCCTCCTTTAATGAACAGTGCCTAGTGACACTGCCAAAACAACGTGGCTCTGCCTGCATGAAAGATAAGTGTCTGCATCCTGTTAAAAATATCTTTGTTCTAACTGGCTTGCTTGTCTCTTCTCTTGTTTAAGTAAATAATTAAGCTGAGAGATGCGTCTTCCATTCTGTTTGGATGGTTGCTGAAACTCATTAGATTATGG
>NW_010189205.1:14424-37729 GCF_000695765.1 Mesitornis unicolor | reverse complement strand
TCCTGCTGTTAGTTCCATTGTCAGCCATTTGTGCAAACTGCTTGAGGAAGAGTTGTACTTTAACTTTCATAGCTCTGGTTGGCAAGGTACTTGGTTTTTGTGGGCGGTGTAGACAAAGTTAAGAACTGTGAGAGATTAAAACATGCTAAATGAAACAGTCTTGAGATATTCAGCTGTCGGAGCTGAACTTCAGTCATGCAAGTACAACCACAGCTTTCCAGTCTTGTGACTTGACTGTATTTTTATATCCTGTGGAGATTATAGGAACATGTTTCTAAAACAGTGGTCTGTTTCTTTTTCAAACACTTGGCTTCTGCTCCAAAGTGGGGATCTTAAAAGCTTTTCATAATTTTAACATGGATAAAGATTCTGTAGGTTTTCATTCTCATTTTTATAAATGATGGAATCACTTTAGTTTTTTTCTGGATAATTCAAATGAAGGAAAAATGTGTATGAACAAGTACAATAAGATGTTCTCTAATGGAATTATAAAAAAAAAAATTAACCAGGCTCACTTATAACTGAGAAAGCATCTAGAGCTACTAAACAGGATCATGGTACCTTTCTTGGTTCTAAGTACTTTAGAAGCAAATATGGACCCTTTCCTGAACAACTTGTGAAAAGGAGAGAAAAAACCCCAAACAAACCACAAAACCCCAAAACAATTCTGATGAGCACAGTATGAATTCAATAATGAATGAATGCTAGGTAATGGTTGAGGTAGGTCATTTCAGTGGCAGTTCAGATATCGTTTGGCTACTTAAATCTTCAGTGCAACATAGGAATGTATATTATATACAACCAAATTGTAAAATGTTTTCAAAAATTCTGATTTTTTTTCTTGTTTTATTTACATTTATATTTTTTTGTTAGCAATTGCTTATGTGTTGATTGGCAACGGCTTGTATGATGAAGCCATACGACATTTCTCAACAATGCTGCAGGTAAGTTTTCTGTTTGGACATGAAAAAATCACTTTATGAAATTATCCATTACAATATTGGCTTTTATTAAAACAAAGATTCAATTAAGGATTTTAAAATTGGAGTAATTATTCTATTATTTGTTCTTTTTTTTTTCTATTCAAACATAAGGATACTCTTAAAATCAGGAGATTCAGTATCTTTGTTATTTGGTGTGTATTTTTCTCATCAGTAGGGATAAACTTTTTATGATACTTTGACCGAAAAAACCCAAGCATCTTCAGAACTTGTGCAAAACTGAAGTTCCATTAATTGCCCTCTTACTGTACAGGCTGATATATTTTAATGTGGATTTTTGGGGGCAAAAGTATGTTGCTAGTAACATCAGGAAAAAACCTGATAGAGATCATTCATTGCTAGTGGCAAATACCACACTGCTTTCATGATGAGAAATGATTTTGTATGCTGGCTTTATCCTCCTCCTTCAGTGGTTAAGCATTTGATGTGTTTAATATATAAGTAAAACATAACTAATACTTAAGCTTTTTTTTTTCTGACTAAGGTAAAGAAGTCAGAATCTTCTATGAAATGAAGTAGCCACTTTTAAAACAAAACCAACCCAACAGTTTAAAAGCTTAAAGTAAAGGTGATTTCAAAATGCTGTATTTTTATGGCTAAGAACCTAGGGCTACCAGAAGCATGGACCTGCTTTTTCATCTAAATTCGTTGTAGTACACAAATGCAAGCTGAAAGTAATACTGCAAATACTAGTATGCATTTTTTTTAAACTCAAATGTCGTGTGGTTTGTACTTTGAAAGTGTGGCAATTTAATGGAAGTACTGAAGGGAACTTATGAGAGAACCAGAATGGGGTTTTTTGTTGTGGATTTTTTTGTTTGTTTTAGGTGTTTAGTGATCTCTGTCTTTGATTTGTTTTTAATGTGAGGAATCGTTGATGGGGTTGTTTGTTTGTTTGTTTTTTATCTTAATGAGAAGTCCTGCTTCCAAAACCATTGGACTTAAAATGTTTCCTGCCTTTTTTTTATTAAGAAGAAAACTTAATATAAGTGAAGATAAGCAAGATATGGCAACTGCAGAAAGATCCTGTGAGAAGTGTATATATAATAGAATACCTTTGCACTGCACACATCTCAGTGTGCAGAGAATAATATTGTGCTTATTGTATGCCTGAACAGCTGTGAAACAGTTTATGATTGTTCATTCTGTTTTCCATAAGGCAATTTAAAATACATATAAAGTGAGTATTAAAACATTTAACAGAAGAAACAGCCTTGCTTAGTCACTGTATTAAAAGTCAGGAAGTTACCTGAAGTTGATGTTAGCAAGTGTCCCCTTGGAATCAGCTCAAGTCTGATGAACTGCCAGCATTGGTGTGCCACTTACCTGTTGTTTTGTCACTGAAAGAATTTGCTTCTTGCCAGTTGTCCCAGTTAAATGAGACCAGGTCTATGCTACAAACTTCTGTAGCACAGCTACAGTCTTGGTTGCAGGTGTGAAGATGGTGCAATTCCTGACTATTTCTCAGGGAAACTGACTGCATAGGTGGTGTTGTGTCAAGAAAACCAGTTTTGCTGTTGTTCTTGAAATTTAGATGGGAAACCATAGCTGGAGTAAGTAACATTGAACAAATAGATTCACTATGTAAAACGTATCCCTTTAAGTGCCCGAGTTGTAAAGCCACAGGCTTAAATCTAACCCAAGGAAGGTTTGTTTGAATTTTGCAGAATACCTGTAGTTTTAGTTGCTGCCTGAATACAGATTTCATCAGAATGTCCCCATTTCCTGCTTCCTAATTTTAAACCTTAAACTTAAATTGCAAACAAAACAAGCTTTGAATGGCTGAATTGTATTTGTTTATTATCACTTCAGTGACATTAGACAAAAGAAGTCATATAATTACCGGTAAGGTTACAAGTAATGAAGTCTGGACAACACACTATACTAATGTGTACATAGCTTCTAATAGGTGGTCACTGGCACTATAACTGTGCTCTGTTTCGCTCATTTTCATACAACAGATTATTGTATTGATTTTTAATCTTAACAGGAAGAACCAGAGCTGGTTAGTGCAATTTATGGACGTGGGATAGCATATGGAAAAAAAGGGCTACATGTGAGTAGATAATTATTTATATTAATATCTTGACTGAATGATTTGAATCTAAACTGTAAGGTGGCTTGTAACCAGAGGAGCTAGACAGATTGGACCTTGATAGGTATATCCCCAAGTCTTTGTACTGTCCTGCTGTAATGATGTGTCCATCCCTTGGTAGGTGCTCCATAACGTAGAGCGATCTAGTGGATCATACTGCTCAAGCCATGGGTGCATTTGCTTTCTGGGACTGTGGAAGTAAAGTGGCATGAAGCAAGGGTACCAAAGGAGAATATAGGCACAAATGTAAGTGGTGGGTAGTAAACCTGGGAGCCACACACACTGAAATCACAGAATCACAGAATCGCAGAATCTTAGGAGTTGGAAGGGACCTTGAAAGATCATCCAGTCCAGCCCCCCTGCCAGAGCAGGATCACCTAGACTAGGTCACACAGGAACATGTCCAGGCGGGTTTTGAATGTCTCCAGAGAAGGAGACTCCACAGTCTCTCTGGGCAGCCTGGGCCACTGCTCTGTAGCCCTTACAGTAAAAAAGTTTTTCCTCAGTTCGCGTGGAACCTCCTATGCTCCAGCTTGCACCCATTTCCCCTTGTCCTGTCATTGACTGTCACTGAGAAGAGCCTGGCTCCTTCCTCCTGATACTCGCCCTTTACAAATTTATAAACATGAATGAGGTCACCCCTCAGTCTCCTCTTCTCCAAGCTAAAGAGACCCAGCTCCCTCAACCGCTCCTCATAAGGGAGATGCTCCACTCCCTCAATCATCTTTGTGGCTCTGCACTGGACTCTTTCAAGCAACATCCTGTCCTTCTTGTACTGAGGGGCCCAGAACTGAACACAATATTCCAAATGGAGTCTCACCAGGGCAGAGTAGAGGGGAAGGAGAACCTCTCTCGACCTACTCACCACAGCCCTTCTGATACACCCCAGGATGCCATTGGCCTTCTTGGCTGCAAGGGCACAGTGCTGGCTCATGGTCATCCTGCTGTCCACCAACACACCCAGGTCCTTTTCTGCCTGGCAGCTTTCCAGCCACTAGAAAAGAGTTACCTAAACTCTTTCTAATACTAAAACTTTCTTTCTAAAACTGAAAGAGTTACCTAATAAAATAACAAGCAGTATCTTGCCTCTGAGGGACAGGTTTATGAAGTCCCACTGAATCTGTCCCCACATCTAATCTGTATTTGGAAACAAAAAAGTCTTTTTTTGCAACTTGGAAACATCATCGACTCTTGCAATCCAGCAGGCTTATATTGCTTCTTGGTTGCCTGTGCCTCCTGATACATACCACCCTGAATTTGTTAAAAAAAAATAATCAAAGTTGAATTACTTACAGTTACAGCTGACTGCTAAAATAATTTCCTGAGGAGAAATAAGTTTTGAAGTAGGCTATGGTCCTTGTAGTTTGAGTCTGTGGCCTGTTGGATTGTGATAAAATGGTTGCTGGAATTCTAGAAGAAGTGATAGTTGAATAATTCCTTGAAAATTTCCTTTGTGCAAAATATTTAAGTTTTTAGTGGTGCTAGCAGGAGCTTGAAGTCCCTCATATATGCATGTTTTTAACACCAGGATGAGTTTGTTTCGTCAGTATGGCTAGATGTTGAGACAGCTTCACCTCTTAAAAGTTTCATGAGTGATACTCTCAAGGCACAATCATGATGTTAAGCACATGCAAAATTTCTTTGACTTGAAAAAGAAGAAAAATATAATGAAATATAATACAGAACTTGCTATATAACTAGTTTGGATTTTTTTTTTCCAATGAAGTCACTGCTTCCATCCTACAGTTTCTTGAGGATAATATAAAAATCTAGATAGGCAAGATTGCACTGACCCATTCACCAGTACTACTTGGATTAAGTTACAGACAAGCACTGATTTAATGTACTGGTGAGTGAGAGCATGCATGTGTATTGGAGTTCATGTGACAGCTTGAGACAGCTTTGCTGCCAACAAAGGTACCTATGAAGCCATAAACCTAATGTTTATTCACAGAATTATATTAACAAATTATTGGAGGTACGGCACAAAGATGATGTGTACAAGCAAAGGTTTTCTGTTTATTTATAGCAGATAGGTGGGGATTTTTTCAGCTGTTTGTAGAATACTGCATCCCAATGTTACTAGCAAAGTTGCGAAGGGCTTTTAGTGGAAACAGATACACTTTCAGAAGCTTAGCCAATCTGGTCTGTCCTTTAGTCTTCTGATTATATTACTCTTAAGTATGCAGTTGTTTACCTTGTTTATTTTTCTCCTTTTCAGGATATGAAAAATGCTGAACTTGCTCTGTTTGAGCTCAGTAGGGTGATTAGTCTAGAACCAGATCATCCTGAAGTATTTGAACAGCGAGCAGAAGTGAGCATTTTTTTTTCTTTTCAGATTTTTGGGGAAGTTGCAGTTATGCAGTGTTTTCAAGTATTTCTTCACTGATTCAATGACTAAAGCTCTTATCTGTGTTTTTCTGTGAACATTCCTCTTTTCTTTAAAAATACACGTATTTCCTCTGAAAACAGTGTAATTTATGGAATGTTGTTTTCTTTTTAAATGAAATGTACACCATATGGAGTTACTGTAGCCAATAGAATAGCATATGTTATGTCTAAGTGTTTAGTTTTTGACATACTATATAGCATGCATGTTTGGAGCTTTTTTAAATATAATGAATCAAAATATCACTTGAACCTTACTGTTTGCACTTAGCGTCACCTTAGTAAATCTGTTATTTGAACTAGTTGGTAAAATGCCAAACCTGTAACAAATGACTTTTTAATTAAATGTTTTGGTTTTATATTCATGCATATAAGTTAAATATCGTTCACATACACAGGTACTTTTCATTTTGAAAATCATGTTTAGTTTTGCCAGTTACATTACAGAAAATGGATTTCAAGAAGCAGCTTTGTAGACTAATCTAAAGCATAACTTTTTATTAAATTCAGCATATTGTATAATGATAACTGCCATAATATGAAATTGTAATTCACAATTTTTGTTTTTAATGATTTGTTAATACATTTGTTAATAATCTTGATCTAAAAGTGTGACAGGCATTCAAATAATTGGAAAACAGACTATTTTCTGTTGGGGGGAATTTTTTGTCAAAATAAAAAGGTTTATGAGAGTACTTTAATCACACTTTTTGTTGAATGTGTTGAAATGACTTCAAATACAGTATTTTGCTTTGTCTAACTTGTTTTTACTTGGAATACTGAGTTTCTGCAAATGTTATTGGTGATGTTCGTGTACACTGATATGTTTTTGGAGAAAAATGCTTCCAGGTTTTCCCTTCAATAGGGGTTTAAAAGCCATAAATACCAAAATTTATGGTAGAACTTTTCAGCCTATTCTAGCAAACAGTTACCCTGTTACAGCTGAACATGAAAAAGCATAATCTTTATATGTCTAAAACAAATCTATTCAGTCTGTTTGCTCTAAACCTTTTTTTATACTCTTAGATACTGTCCCCACTAGGACGAATCAGTGAAGCATTATCTGATCTCACCAAAGCTATTCAGCTACAACCGTCAGCACGACTCTACAGGCACAGAGGTACCCTTTACTTCATATCTGAGGTTAGTGGATTCTGTTTGGTTTTGGTGGTTGTTCTTTGTGCCAGTTGCTACTTTTGTTCAAGAGCTTCTTTTCCTATTTAAATAAAAAAAACCCCAACCAAACAACAGAAGCCCTGATTTTCCTGTAGTTGACCTTGTGACAGTTCAGAGATGTTCTTCAAGGATTTCATCTGCCTGTCTTTTTAATGCAGAGAATCAGAGTGCAAGTACTTTGCATGCACATCTCAGATTGTTTTCTGTGTCTTAGGAGTAGGACGTGGATAAAGAATTGACTTGATTTATAACCTACACCTGCATTTAAATAGTATTATTAAATGCCAATCTAAAAAGGAAAACAGTTATGGCTGAGGCAGTAACTGCCCTATATACTTAAAAAAAAAACCACACCATGCAACAAACAAACAAACAAAACCCCTACAAAAGTGCTAACGTCCTATTTTGTTATGTAATCTGTGGTGTTCTTACACTTTAATGTAAAACAAGTAACTTTATCTTGAAGGATTTCATTTCAGAGATGATTTCCCAATTAATTTTTCTAATTTCACTCTGTTTCCAGCTATTTTTCCACTTTACTACATTTTATGTAGCGCTTGCTGTGAAAATGAGAAGTGTATTGTGCATTCCTTATTCTTTGATATTCTGACTGGCAGTTGACAATCATTGCTGCTTAGCCCTGAGGCTGACTTTGTACATTAAACAAAATTCTGTAGTTTATTTTTATGAAAATGAAAGTATGTATTCATGTTTATTTGTATGGTATTTCCTCTGTCATCTAAAATCTACTTTATCACAGGATTATGCAACAGCCCATGAAGATTTTCAGCATTCATTGGAACTGAACAAAAATCAGCCTATAGCTATGCTTTATAAAGGATTAACCTTTTTTCACAGAGGACTTTTGAAGGTAAAGCTATGTTAAATAATAGTTCATGTAGAACAATACCCTCTATTCGAAGTTACTTCTGTAAAATAGTAGAAATATCATAGTCATTGATATATGTATTTTCTTGTACATAAGGAAGACTTTTTAAGGCAAAAGCGTAAGCAAAATGAAAAGGTGCCATTGCTGGCTGTCATACTTCATGGTATGACATGTAAATACTGCTGATCTCAATGGATCTTGGTAAAACAGTGATAACTGAGATGTTTATGGAGTGCTTTGAAAGATGTTTGGCACCTCTGTTAATATCTGTATGGTTTACTTCAAAATTTCCCTAGATTTTGTGGAGGGGAAAGGGATGAAGAGGAAAATACGTTTAAAATCTTCCTCAGATGAGCTGGACAGTAATCAAGGAAACTGCTGATAGAAAGCCCTGCATCTTTGCATGCATATTTCACTTATATGTTGATTCTGAGATGCTCCTATCAAAATTGAGGGAATGTAGTTGCTCCCTCAGATTCTGAAATCAGCAGAGAACTGAGTTCTTCCCATGTTTTTTTTTTAAATGTTTCACGGTTTTCTGACTCAAAGCAATTCTGTTTTAGGTGTAGTAATATTGCACCTCTTTCTTGCCTGTAAAGTATTTAGAGACACTGCTGCAGTTTTTCTGAGGCAAGAATAATTAGACAAGTTGTCTGAAATCCGCAGTTTGAAAATTGAGGATGCAACTATGTGTTTGCTAAATTTCAGCAGAGTGGAAGCTTTTTGTTAATCTCTGCTAACAGCTTGGGATTCATTAAGGGTTGTATGAAGTAATCCTGACAGAACCTGCAGACAACTCGGGACTCCTGAATTTCAGCCCAGTATCTTTCACAGGCAATCACTGCATGTTTGTGTTTTTGATTTTTCTTCTTTCAGCAAACAGACTACTTCTCAGTTTTCTTAGTACCCAAGCTGGTGGTATTTTTCTACACTATGTATGCTGTGAGAACTTCAGACTATCATTGAACTTACTGTCTGTACCTTACTGCAAGTAACGACAAGATTGAATTTCTGGTTTTTGGTGTATGCAGCTGAGAGCCCAGAAAGTGATGGTGAAAATGTAATTGACAAGAATAAATAGCATCTCAATTTGCAAAATAAAAGCAATATTTTCTTCTTTCTGATATGCAGATCATCACACTTCTCCCCCCACCTTTTTTTCTCAAAGGATGTGTCTTTCCTCTCTAATATTTAAGTCCAAAAAGATTGTGACTGAGTGGCTTTGCATCCCCAGGTATACCTTAGCTTCCAGTTAGGTTCAGACTGCTTCTTAAAGGAGGGCTATGTGTGTCATCTGCTAGATTTGCTGAAATCTGAGATTTGGAGTCAGGGTGGCAGGGTGTTAATTTTTGAGTGAAAAGAGATTGCTGCTTTTGGATTATTGCTTTTGGGAATAATGCTGGATTTAAAACTTATGTAGAAGACAAGCCTATCGGTAATGGTAGGTGATTATCTCTTTTATTTTTGTTCAATAGATATTTTTGTGCATATTGTAGTGCTTAGAATATATTTGATAGTTTTTCTTTATAAGTATCTCTAAATAGACTGAAGACACTAACGATTCTTTTTTTACAGCATTTAATTTCTTGCACTATAGATTTCAAGATATTTTTCAGGCATTCCTTCATAATATAAAGTAGTTGCTTATTCCATCCTTAATTCTAAGTCTCAGTACTGCATTTGCCAATTTATTTAGCCAATTCAGTTTAAAAACTGAGTTCTTAATCAAATCCTTTGAAGAAGATGATTTGTTTGAACATATGCATATAAGTATTTTTAGCTGTTTTATTTTTATTGTATTGTATTCCTCACAGCAGCAGTACATGCTATTGTGTGAAGATGATCACTTACTCTGTAATCCCTCAAGAGAGTGTTTGCTAACTTGTGCACCTAACACAATGCAATAAAACAATGAAAGGCAGAATACCAATTTGAAGGAGTCTTTTGGACTGCAAAATTTAAGAGGTGTATTATGAATGAAGAAGGAGGACTCTAAGGAGAGACTGCTTTGCCTTAGGGACCAGGCTGAGCTTTGAAAGCAAACTCTGAATTCTATTAAAATGCTAAACAATCATTCGTCCCCATAGCATTTTAGACAAAGGATTTCCAGCTAAATCTGTCATTACTATGAAGAATGGTGCAATATTTCATTTGTTATATGATAATTATTACTCTATAGATTTTGTAATAAATTCATGCCTTGTTTGTTCCTTCCAAAGGTTTTGATGAATAACTAACTATTGAGGATGCTAAAATTAAATGCGTGCAGTAAGTGACAAATTTTTCTGTTGGTGTCTTTCTGTAGGAAGCCATTGAATCATTCAAAGAAGCTCTGAAGCAGAAAGCAGACTTCATAGATGCATACAAAAGTCTGGGACAAGCCTACAGGTAATTGCATTCAGAAATAGTTTTAAAGTAAGTTTTCTATCTGATTGTTTTCTTTAAAATGCACTCTTTAAGTTTTAAGCATTTGTTACCAAGCTGTGCAGAATCGTATGCGTATTTGGTAGCTCCAACAGCCAGTATGGCTATGTTAGGGTATGTTAAATAGAAATGATCTCTAGGCTTGCTTTGTATTTTTAATTCAGTTTCTACTAGTTTTTTGAGTCTCCCACACTCAAAGATTTGGTAAACAGCAACTTTCAGTAAGGCGTGTTTTAGGTATGCTAATTAATTTTTAAATTATGGAAATGTTTAATATGAACTGTTGATTAATATGCTCAATAGTGGCCATCTGAGATTATTGTGCTAGTTAAATCTATTAAAAACTCATTGCATAGGACATACAGTCTTATAGAACTGCTAGATTCTGTATCAGTTAATCTCTCGCCAAAGAGATCTACAGTTCTGAGAATTTAGCAAATTTTCTGTTTAGGGTATTTTTAATATAGACATGTAGTTTCTTTCCTACTGTTTTTGAAAGTTTTTTGGTTTTTCTGGGAAGGTGGTGGTGTTTTGTGTTGGGTTTTTTTAGAACATAAGGTAGACAGAATGATTACTGTTGACTCTTCTAAATGCTCAGGAGTTAGAGGAGGCCAGAAGATGAACACAATACTGTTTAATAACTGAGGACACTGTAGCTAATGACCAACTATGATAAGTCTGAATTATTTTCCCACAAACACTCAAGCCTCAAAACAGGCAGAAATAATGATCTCGTTTCTCCAGGGCACTGTTAAATTCAGCTGTCAAATTCTTTTCTTTCTAAAATCTTGCATTTTAAGTTCATGCATTCTTTCATCTGCATCAAATAAGTTTCAAATACAATGCTGACAAATGCCTTTGAAAGAATTATTTTTATAGTGCAAGTAGACAGTTCATAGTTCGATTTTTTTCCTTCTGGACAATGTGAGTTACAGCATTTTACCTATTAGTTCCTGCTTCAAATCTAGCAACTTTGGTGTTGGTGAATTTATTTGAAACTAAAGAGCTGTGGTTAATCACTGTTCTGCCTAAAAATTCTTTTTGGCAAATGTATTTAAAACTAGTAAATCTTACTTGTTTGTTCTAGTGTTGCTCTTGTTTGGATTAATTTCATCTATTTTAATTTGATGTGGAAAGAATGTCATGATCTTAAAGTTAAAGAAATCAGTGTACTGGATAAAAAAAAAACTGAAGAAAAATTGTTGTGTACAATTTCTATGTTAATTTTTTTAATGGTAGTTTCTCCGTGACTATTTTTACTGAAAGCTGTCCTGCACATTGAGTAATTCCAGTCAATATGTTTCTAGTTAGTTTCAGCTTTCAAACACCATATGCTTTCTTCTTATTCAGCATTTAAATAGTTTAGCGTATTTTTTAAAATGTGTTTGTATTTAGAAGTTAAAAAGACCTGTCATAGATAGTGTCTTTCAAGAATGCTTTCTGTGGAAGTTTTGTTTCTTCTTTCTGAAAAAATACCACGGGTATGTGTTTTCATGGTTTGCCTCTACTGAGGATTGTGAAGATTCGTGGTCTTGTGGGGTTGTATTTCAGAGTGCACATTTCTGGGAGTGAAAAACTCTGTGCAGCTGTTCTGTTATTACCACTGAAGAACACTTGCAGAATTACTGCTTTTGCAAAAGAAATTTTCCATTAGTACTGTGCTCTTAATGATATTCCCGTTAGACGCGTTAAAACAACTTTTAACAAGTAAATTTGTTGTGGCTGTTGCCTTCTATATTCTTCACTTTGCACCCTATGGGATTGCACAGAGAACTTGGCAACTTTGATGCTGCTACAGAGAGCTTCCAGAAGGCTTTGCTGCTAAATCAGAATCATGTTCAGACGTTACAGCTCAAAGGAATGATGCTTTATCATCACGGCAGCTTAGACGAAGCACTAAAGAATTTTAAGGTAAGCAGGTCCTAGGTAAATACAAAACTAAAATGCTTTAACAAGGACTGTTATTTAACAAGTGCAATAAAACGGACAAATGTCAAAGTCTTTCATTCTGAATGTGTATGTGGATTTGAACTAAAAATATCTTTTTGTGAAGTCTGTCTTAAAAGATGTAAAACCTTACAGTTTTTAATTAAAAATGGAATTTTGCTAAAACTAAGATACTTCCTCTAACTGTTTTATGAATTTCCAAAACTAAGCTCTGGTTGAAGTGTTTTGTCTGGCTTGGTTTTTTTAACTCATGATTGTGCTCTTGCTAATATTTTAGTTTCAGTTGAAACCTAAAGTGTTTTTTATCTGATAGAAGAAGGAACGTATTCGTATTTGTAATTTTAAGCTTAAAATAAGCATACAAAGTTCAAATATTTTCTAAGAGATTTTGTTTTTTGCCTCTCTTGCCTCAAAATCTTGCCTCTCTCCATTGGCATTAAATAATGGCCTCATTTTGTAGACAGAACCATAAAGACGTATGTTAATCAATGTACATATCCTCAAAATAAGCAATGAAATAAGACTTGGAAACAATTACATCCCTTTCTGAATGAGTGTGTGCTTATTCCAAGGAGATGACTTTAGTGGGTGTTTACATATTTACCTTGTATAACACAATTTCTAGATATTTCAAGTTTTAAGATGGCAGTGCTGATGTGTAATGCTAGAAGATGTGTAATTGCTACAAGAATCAGAGCATTAATTTTTGAATTATAAATATGACTTTGCAATGTGTTTAACATGGAGTAAATAGTTGACTAACATAACAAAATGTACCAATGCATGAACTAGCAAAGATGTGGATGGAAGAAATGGAATTATAGTATGTTGAACTAGCCGAAAATGACTTGTTACTAATATTGTCAGGAGTATGTTTTGTCTAATTTCATGCAGCTAATTCTGAAACTTATGTAGTGCTAATATCATTAAAGCAAACATGATCTATTTTCATAACGATTAGTATGTGATCAAAGAATATTTGCACTGGCAGTTCCATTTTCCCCCCACTTTTAATGAAGCTGAAAATATTTTTTTCTTATATTTGCTAGCTATTTAAGTGCTCAGCATCATTTGAAAGAAAATTGATGGAAGTCAATCTTAATAATCAGTAAATCTTGTAATGTGGTCTTCTGACCAAACAGGATAGTTTATTTAAAGATACTCATTCTCTCTTGATTTCTGGGTGCTTTGTTCCTTTAATCTCCTAGAGGTGCCTGCAGCTGGAACCATACAATGAAGTGTGCCAGTACATGAAAGGTCTCAGCCACGTTGCAATGGGTCAGTTTTATGAAGGCATAAAAGCTCAGACTAAAGTTATGTTAAATGATCCACTACCAGGTCAGAAGGCCAGCCCAGAATATCTGAAAGTGAAATACCTCCGAGGTAAGCTGGAATCGGTTTTCCTTTGTTTATTTATTTTTTAAAATAATTTTCTTAAATCCTTTGAGAATCCTGAAAGTGCAAGCATGCCTGCAGTTATGGCCAATTTAAAGAAGCCATCATACATTGTTATGAGCACTGTTTAGTATGTCTAATGAAAAAAATGTACAATGATTCTTATTTGTTCATACTGTTAGGACCACAAACGAAGTACACATTTCTGTATAGTACTTAGTTGAAATAGATAATTTAATTTTACTGTTAGCTAATTTCCAAGGCAGAAATAAGTCTAAGAGTAATGACTTTTTAAAGTCATGTTAGATAACTGACAGACACATAATCTGGTTTTTGTTTTTCTGTAATTACATACGTAGGCTGATTATGCAAACAGTATTTAATTTTCTTTCTTTCTTCCAGAGTACTCTAGATACCTGCATGCGCACTTGGATACCCCTCTTACAGAATATAATACTGATACGGATCTTCCTGGAAATTTCAAGGACCACTGGGCCAAAAATCTTCCTTTTCTTATAGAAAATTATGAAGAACAGCCAGGTTTACAGCCGCATATAAAGTGAGTAATATCTTTTTAAAGGCTACTCAAAATTTTTTTTTTCAGTTTGCCTTTTTGAAGTGCTATTCCAAGGCATTGTAACAGCATAAATGGCTAATACTATATAAAAGTGGAATTCCACTGAGTGTGTAAATCCTTTTCAAAATGATAGGGATTGGAGTTGGTTTAGCTCATAAAAGAGGAAGAATGAAATTTAGAATTATTTTCTCCACTTCACATAATCAATAATACTCATATAATGTTGTTTCATGTTCTATGGCTTTACTGATTAACTGTTCTATTTTTTTTTATTTTTTTTGCAATTAATGTTAAGGAGTTGATAAGTTTGAGCTGCTCAGTGTAGTGTTATGTAGCACCCCTGTTACAGTTCCTTGTTGTGTGTTAAGTTTTTATTTTGTTACAGGTGTAATTTCCTATATACTTAATAGATTTTTAGTGTCAGCTGGGTTTCATTGGGAAAGAATATTCTCTGGAGTAATTTAATCACCAGGAGGCTGATTTCGGTCAACAAAACAGGAGATTTATTAGAATAGGCTTTAAATATATGTACCTAGATGAAAGATAGCAATTTCTCCTTCTATAAACTAGTTTCTAGATAGATAAAGGGAACACATGAAAATATATGTAAAAAATTGCTGAGCTAAAAATTTATGGCTTTTGTGTATATGGAATAGAATCCACCTATTTAGCACAAGAATTTACAGAATTATGGGAGAAGTTACAGAATAAGGCTTCCCATTTCTATACATGTTCTTTTCTTTCTTAGTGTTAAAGCTCCTCAGGGTGAGTGTAACATTGAAGGATGATGCATTATCTGTGAACTTTATTTGGTATCACTTATTATGAGCAAGGCTGAAGATTAAATACTGGTTGTGACAGTAATAAGATCTACCATTGAATTTAGTAAGACCAGGTTTTAATTTGAGATATTGAGTGTAACTGCCATGTACTGTGTATGTCCAGTGGGGTGGGAGGAGGAATGAGCGTTCTTTGTACTGCTTTTAAGTATTTCTCACACAAACGATATTGATTATCAGACAAATGAAACTTTGTTTTACAACTTTCAGGACTTCTGTTGCCAAGTTATATCTGATGTGTGTTTTTCTCCTCTGTTAGAGATGTGTTATTTCAGAATTTTGAAAGCTATAACCCTGATGTGCAAGAACTCATATGTGTTGCTGATCATCTGGGTTCCATGATGCAGTATGAGACACCAGGATTTCTTCCAAATAAAAGGATACATAGAGGTATACTGAAAATACTCTGTAAATTTAAGTGGAAAAATAAATCAATTTGGTGATAATTTAATGCTATACCTTTGTTATCTGCAAATTAGTTTTATGCTCTGTTCCCTGCTAATCAGATAAAGAGTTTGAAATTAAAATAATCATTATGTCAGTGGTTTCTTAACCTAATTGGGGACTGGAAATCATGATCTCCCAGATCTTATTGATGTTGGCACTTCTTTTCTTGTAAAGACATCACTTTCCTGCTTCAGACTGTACAAAAAAGTGTGTTTGGCTCTAATAGGTTTTCTGTTGTTGTCTGTATTTCTCCTCTCTTCTCCCACCCTCAGCAATGGGACTGGCCACTCTAGAAGTAATGCAAGCTGTGCAGCGGACTTGGGCAAACTCCAAAGTTCGGATGAATGGGAAAACCAGACTGATGCAGTGGAGAGACATGTTTGATATCGCTGTGAAGTGGCGAAGGTAATGGTAAAAGAAGTAGCCTTAGGTTGGTTATAATAACGATGTGTGCTTCAGTTTACCAAAGGGCTGAAGTCACAGAGGAGAAAATGAACACTTGCTAGTACTCTGTAACTAGAAAGTGTTCTGATAGAAGAGAAAGCTGGTTTAGGCACGAAGAGTGCACTTCTGAAAGTACTTGATATTTCTTCTTCAAAAGAGGGAAAGAGCTGTGAATAGCATTTCCTGGTTGAGGCAAAGGTGTGAAAGACCATGGGATACACTGCAGCTTAGGCTAACAAAAAGTAATGATTTCAAACTGCAGCAACATAAAATGCTTATAAGTTGGGGTTTCTTCTTGTGAAAAATTGTACATGCATTTCAATAAAAAGTTATTTTTTGTGATCTCTGAATTCTAGCTTTTTCCTGTAATTCTCTCTGTGAACAAAGCTCAATTAAAAATAATGACTTGAAGTGAAATGCTTGTCAGTATTAATGTCCTTTATTTTTGTAGGATAGCTGACCCTGACCAGCCTGTGCTTTGGTTGGACCAAATGCCTGCCCGAAGCCTTAGCAGAGGTTTCAATAATCACATTAACTTAATCAGGTATGAGAGTTTGATCAAGCAGCCTTCCCCCACACACTAAAAGTTTGTACCAAAACTTACTGACTCTTCTTGAATCAGCATATTACAGTATTGAATGAATATCTGCTTATTGGTTTGCTTTAAATATATATTTTCTATTTTCTAATGGAACATTTGGATTTTGTGCACCTCAAATTTTTCCTCATGACACTTTCTCTTTTTCCTCAATCTCAGTTATACAACTGAGTTATAGCGAGATCTATCTAGGATCTAGAAGATGCATGTTTTTACATGCTTTTTTAAATTCCCATATAACCTATTTTTTATACTTAAGGTAAAATTCATCACAGCTGTAATTCTTGCAAATGCTGCTTCTCAAAGATATTGGCAACAGTAATGAAGCAATTCTGTTCTACTGGCTTTAATACCAATTTACAATAGAGAGGAAAAACCATTCTAGTTGTTTACAAAGCAGGCCAAAGTAAAGGAAAAACGGCAAAATAAGTAACCTGTGAAAGGTAACAATTGCATTTTCAACCAAAGGTAAAATGTAAAAGATTCAACCATTGTTGTACGTTCCATCTTCTCCCATGCTGCAAGACTCAGTATGGTAGTCATGACAGTGCTACCTCCCATGAAGTGGTAGAAGTGTAAGAGACTCCATGTGGCAACATCACTGTCAATCACAGGAGCAGAGTGTGTTGGTGTAAGTAAATACGTAGTCAGGTTTCATCATATTTCCCTCCCCTTCCACACCATGGGAAGTACTGAATCTTTGATCTGTCATTCTGCTTTTATATCTATTTATTTCTTTTTTGAGAAGCTATGAGGAAAAAGGAGGATAAGGAAAGGAGAGCCTTCTCAAGAGTTACTTTAGGCAGAGAAAAACAGTGATACTCTGATAATTCGCATACAGAGGCTCATGGGAATTTGTTGACCGTTCTTCCTTCCATTCTACAGGATGGACCCCAGCAGCCTCTGCTTTACTTTAGGGAGCAGTTACAATGTAGTGTTGAACTCCAATTCATTTGTGCTGCTTCTTGAACAGTCTTCACTCAAGCTTCTGTCTTCCCTCAAGCCAAGTGTTACATTTGGGCTCCAAGCTCTGTCCATCTTTGCTGTGGCTGCATTTCTCTCTTCTCACACATACCATGCAGCAGAAACCACAACAATCTGTACTTTGAGACATGGATGCATTCCATACTTCATCTGTTTCTTCCTGTTTTTTATTTTAAATGGGAGAGTAAAAGCTTAAATTCTAGATGATCTGTGTTGGCAGAAGGGCATTCATGCAACAACACTTGATTACTGTGCGGAAAATAACATTGAACATTTAATTTGTCCCAGGATCTCAGTGTCAGAATCTGTTTTTCACCAGCCAAAGTACTTTACTCATTTTCCTCTCATCAGAGAATGCTAGCAAAACTCATGATTTACTGTTCCAGCTATTTTGGTGATTTCCTAGAAATCTATTTCAGGCTTCATGAACGTGCAAAATGGTAGGCCCACACTGAATCAAATTCTCTATTTTTTTTGGTTTTGGCTCAGCCTTGACTTTTGGGGATCTCATCAGCGTTCCGATTGTGCTTTTTTGATAGCTAGGTAGTGGTTCTCTGAAAATTATTGATTTGGCACTTTTTTGGAAGGAACAATAGCCTAAATACTGCTGCCTTAGGAGTTGATCATACTTCAGTACTGGATAGTGATTGCATCTTTTTTGATTCTGATTCAGTTATTACTTGATCATTCTGCATCCCCAGTAATAGCTGCTTTCATTGGTTAGCTTTTCATAGTGATTTGTTTCTGCTTTTGGATTGCCTCACGATGATTTCACATGAGGTGAGGGATAAAAGAAATTAATTTATTAAGTGGTAATAGGTTTTTTAAATCTATTTTATTTTGGCTTTGAAGCATATTCAAGCCTATTATGATTTTTAAATGACAATTTACTCTTAATGAATTATACAGATCTGTATAATCTCCTTCTTGCATTACTCAGCTGTAAAATGGTTGCTGACTGAAGGCATTAATAGACTAGAGAGCTAACACCTTGTTGATAATTGAGATCACTTTATGGTCTTTTGACTTTTTCAGGAAGACATATATTGCTTTATATTTGGCTTACAGTTTGAAAGTTATTCTCATAAATGTATGACTAAGGCTGAATTATTTCCATAGCATGGCTACCAGAAAAACAGGTGTAACAGTAGATTATTTAGGTGACAAATGACAGCCTTCATCGTCATTAAATACAAAAAGATATAAGCTGTTTAGTCAAATAAGAAATGAAACAATAGCAGTTGGGTGTTCTTTTAGTATTTGTAACAGATCTAGTTATGCTAAGCTGAAGCCATCTCTAGACTTCGTTTGGTCTAAACTGTACACCAGTAATTTCTGTGTGAAAATATTTGAATTAGATATCTGTTAACATAACATAAACCTTTTCTTTACTCAAAATTCTTTGCATTTAAAGGTCATTACTGTGCAGTGATTGCCGTCAAATGAGTCTGGGCATGGTGGCACTACCATTCCGTGACTGCTGAGTTAAAGATTCTCTTCCAGAGTGGCAAAATTTTTGGAGAGTGTCAGAAAACAAAAACTTTTTTGTTTGTTTTGAGTCAATTTGAGGACTTTTTGTTAAAGGTGCAGAGGAAATATCTTTCTCTTCACAATGTTTGGTAGGCTTCCAGATCTTACCATTCTCAAGATGCAAGTACATCAGCTGTTGCTGCTACTTCAAGGGTCTACAGACAAGTGTGACTTTGGCTTGTGTCCTTTCTGGCTTAAATGATTAAAGCTGCCAAGTTTCATTTAAAGTAGAGAAAATGTCTTTGAAAGGTTAAGTTATTTTTATAGTCAAAACAAGGATTTGGGATCAGCTAAACATTAATGATATACTCAATATTCTTATTTTAAAAACGAGGACACTTTCTGAAACACTGTTACTTTTGAATTCTTGGTGGTAGTGTTTATTAAACAAGGGAAAAGACTGGGAATAAACACAAAGCATTTCTGACCACCCACCAGAAGTCTCTTCTTGTTACTACTGCTTGTAGATGGCCTTACAGAATGATAGGTTTGGATGTAACTTCCAAGATACCACTAGAGGAAGATCCAGTTCCTTATACTGACACGCTTCTGCCTGTTGTACAGATACTTTTTAAATACAGATGGAAAATGATGGGACGTACAACAAGGGCAAATAATGTATATAGATTTGTCTTCATACTTCTGCTTTCCCTGCCTCCCTTTCCTAATTGCAGATATGTATATGTATTCTAACTCTGTTCAGTTTTTAAAGCCTGATTCTGCCATTATTCTAGACTACGCCTACTAAAGTGTGAGACTGTCAAGTGAGATGTTAGACAGGGACTGAAGCTGCCAAAAATCACGTAGAGTGGAAAAAAGCCAAGTGTACAAACCTTCCTGTGATTGACAGTGGTTTTGCTTCTTCAGAGAGCGATAACGTTTGCTTCATAAAATCTTGTTTTGTAGACTGGGAGAAGAGGAAGGACTCCTACAAATGCAATAATGGTATGTAATTTTTCCTCTCAGAGTGGTTATAATCCTAGCAGGTTTCTACCGAGTTTTTAATGTTTTGGTTTTTTTTTTCCTTAGTAGTCCAAGGGAAAAAACAACATGCTTTTTATGTTTTTTGTTTTAAGAGTTATTACTTGTAACCGTTAAGGGTCAAAGCAAAATTACTTCAGTATAGGGCAAAATTACTTCAATATAGGGCTACGTAGGTAAATAAAGAAAAATGTATGTGGACTGTCAGAGCAGATCGTCATATATATTGGCAAATATGTATGCTGATAACTGGAGAGTGTATATGTGCATAAACTGGAGAGTGCTGGTTCTCGAAGTAAATAATGTGCAGATTGAGAATTCTCTCCTAGTTCTGTAAAATCTGAGTGTAAATAAGTGTCTAAGAAAAATTATATCCTTCTCCAAGTTGACAGTTATCATATAGAGAAGATTTACTGGACATGGGCACACTGAAAATGGGGAAGCGTGCATGAAATGTAGTTTATCAGAGAACATCACCAGTGACGATACATGAGCTTTTGCAAGTTCACTATGGATTCTATATTCAAAATGGGAGATGGGCAATTCACTGCTTCAGACAAGCCTCTAGTTCTTTCCTTTAATTTGCAAAGTATCTGTGGATAAAATTCTGTCAAATATTGATGAGTAACATTTGTGTCTCAGCCCTGGAATGCTGAGTTGAAAAACCAGACTTTAATAAACCTTTTCTTTTCTTTGTAGGGGACAGGTCATTAACATGAGGTACCTGGAATATTTTGAGAAAATTCTTCATTTTATCAAAGATAGGATCCTTGTTTATCATGGGTAAATTACTGATATGTTTTCTTTCTCTGCTTCATTACCCTAGTAATACTGTTTGAAATTTATATTATATTAATTTCTGAAAGTCTGAGGTATATTTTCTTAATTTTATATAATCATAGAATCAGAATTTTAGTTTTAGTTTAGAAACTAAAATTTTAGTAAGTTCTCGTCTTAGTATCTGTAACTGTTTTATTTCCTGCTGGAAATGCAAAATCCTATTTAGTGCCATGTAAAGAAACTTAAACTAATAGGAAAAAACATTGTGAATTACAGTATACCTAGAAAATAATAATGGTGTTGAATTTGTACCCACAGTTTTGGCATGAGTGGTTCTTAATTCTTTCTATAAATACGATTTATTAAAGAACTTGGGTTTCCCTCTGGTAGAATGCAGTAGTTTCTCTGAATATTGACGTTAATTTATTAAATAGTAAGAGTGAGGAAAAAAGAGAAAAGACAATATGGAAGGTAATTTTAATTGAAACTGATGTTTTACAAGTGGTTTAAAAGGAGCGGAGAATCTTTACTACCTGTTAAGTAGATGGGTTTGTAGACTTTGTCCTGGAACAGAGGGCAGTTGTAGAATCTTGAATGAAAGAATGTGACTAAAGGCAATCTGAAAATTGTTGTTTTCTATTTCAAACTTGGTTCAATTTTTTTAATGACTAAAATGTCTTCCTCATTTGTGGCAACTGTGTTCTGATAACATGAAAAATTAAGAAACACTTTTTAGCTTTAAACCCCTGATATTTCTTTGGTCTAGTAACTTTTATTAAATATTGATTTCTGTTTTCAATCTCATTATGCTACTTTAATCTCAAAAAATGAAAGTGCAGAAAATCCTTAGAACAGTTGAAAACATCTAAGTTTTAGTTTTAGAAAATTTATGGTAGTTGCTGAAGATATATAAGTTTTGTAATAAAAAGAAAGCTGTCCTCTATTAGGAGTAAGCTTGTTCAGAGTAAGACAGCAGCATTTGATGTTAAACCAGAGCAATTTGTGCTGTGATTGTTAAAATAATTCTATTCTTAAAATCTGGGTGCGCTATTAAATAAATATTGGAATACTAGTTCTGTAGGTTTCTTCACGGTCCAGCTGTGCCTCCATTTGTATCATTTACTTATCTTTCAGGCCACATAGATGTATACATTTTGAGAAGAGTATTTCTAACATGAACTCTACTCTTCTGTCTTTCCTCATCAACACCGCCCTGCCCACACACGCTCATGCAAACACTGTTTAATGCTTTGGAGTGACCAACAGCAAATGAGTAGGATAAACCTGAAGTTTGAAGTTGAGGTTTGAAGCTGAAAAAAATAAGCTGAACTAATGTAGGAGGAAATTACTTTCTGAAGAATAGGAGAGCATGTGGCCAAGTGTGAAGGGAACTCATTTTCAGAAAACAAATAATTAAACAACTTTAATAACTTATTCCACTGTGGCTAATTAGGTTAAAGCTAGATGGTTTTCCAGAAATGCTGCGTGTGTTCAACCATTGCAATTCTATATTTATTTTTTTTTCCAGTGCTAATAATCCAAAAGGACTATTAGAGGTTCGAGAAGCTTTGGAAAAGGTACATAAAGTAGAAGATCTTCTTCCTATAATGAAGGTAAATTAAAGAAAAACTTCAAAATATGATAAAAATAATAAGAAGTATTCTGCGACATACCCAGTTCCTCAGAATATAACCATTGTGTATAAGCTTAAAATGAATAACTGGAAACACTAACTCAGGTTATTTCAAATCTGCATAGGTAGGGTATGACCTTCCCTTTGATATGTGCAGACATGCGATGTCTATTTGAAAGGCTTGGCCCAACTGTGAATTGGTAAAGAAATGACGAGAAAACAAAATGTTGAATGTAATTCTTTGAAGCCAGGCGTATCGACCAGGAGGGTCTGTGATCAGATGCACCATAATGGGCTCACATTAATGGTGCCTATGAAGGAAGAAATTGAAGATGTGTCTGAAAGATTAGGAACACGGAAGCTCTTTTTTACCTTAGGTTCACTGGTGTAGGTCAAGTATGTGGTGAGGCTGGCAGGTGGAAACAGGGCAATATTTGCCCTTGGTGGCTGATAGCTAATCCGAAATGAAATCTTGGTTCTTGTGCTTGGAAGACTCTCAGAAAAGTCATAGGGAAACCTGCAGGTGTGGTCTTCATAGAAACGCTTTGGATATGTGATGTGCAAAATTATTTATACTCTTATCTCAACTTAAGTAATAAGGCTTGAGCTGGGTTTAAAGAAAAGCTGTTCTCCCTCTCCAAATGTTCTCCATTCCCCCAAATGTTGCTAGGATGAGCCATTTGTAAGTATTTGGGTTTAGGGGAAACACTGTATTTCTTTTAAAAAGATTGGACAGAAGTTTATTTAGAATAGAATAAAATTTGGGAAGAAACAGTCATTCTAAATAGAGACAAACTCATTGCTTCCTTATTGGGTGCCTCCCCATCACAGTTTAATGGAACAGAGCTCTCTAAAGATCTATTGCTGCTTCTGCTGATAGACTTTCTGGGTTTGGATTTGTTCACCATTTGTTCACTCACTCACTTGCGTGGTACAGATAACTTCACAGAAACTACATGGCTCAAGTACTAAATTTTTAAATGTTTTTCTTTAATATGTATGACTAATAGAAGTGTTTTCAAAGGACATACCATAGTTTTGGAGGTCCTTTTTATATTACTGTTTTGTTCTTGGACTTGAAAGATGAAGTCAAGCGGATACTAACTGAACCTAAACAAAAACCTGTGATGCAGAGCTGGAAGATGTTGGGGTGGACAGACAATTCAGTGTTTCCTGC
>NW_010189205.1:7875-14393 GCF_000695765.1 Mesitornis unicolor | reverse complement strand
CACAAATGTGCAAATAGGGCCCTGCAGAGCACCTCATCTGTCTACTGTTGAATTATAGGCTGGAAAAAATGCTGTTACTGGACTTGAAAGTATAGGTTACTCCAAGACAGTGATGAGAATATATAACCATAGTGGACTATACATGACTTATTTCAAATAAATGTCTCAACTGGCACCAAATATTCTTCCTGGTTTTCATAACCCGTACACTTTGCTTTGGGTTGACCCCTGTATCCCCGTCCAAACTGTATCAAAGTAGAATGCTGTTTCTCATTAGAGGCTGTTAGATTTGTTTCTTTAAAATAAATGCAGATTCTATTTAAATAAAACATCCTGAATCATAGGCTCGATCTTAAAATACATAATTGCCTGAGTAATTAATTCAACACCGTTGCATAGTAGTCATTAATAGTGCCTGTATAAAATGCATGTCTGCTAATACTGATACAGTTTGGTTATTCGGGGAATGTTGTACGTCAAAAGCTGGGCTTTTGGTTTTACTTAAATATAGTTTTTCTTGGTTTATACAACTGTGGCTACAATATTACACTTAGATAATGTAGCTTCGTAAAATTCTTAAACTGTGTGATATTTTTCTTTCTGATGAGGATAAACATTAATTGAAACTGGATCACAGTTCAGAAATCATTGCTGTGAGCTGTATTCTGAAATCCACACTTGGACTAATGCAGCTGCTTCTTAGTGTAGACATAAAACAGGCTCTAAAATTCCTGCTTTTGTGTTTACATTGTTACAGCAAAAGGTTACTATCAACATGCAACTTGGAGAGAAATCTGTACAACTCAAACTGCTTTGTAGTTACTTTTCATAAACAGTGTTGCTTTATATTCATTATATAGTTATCAAGTTGAATGTCAATATGCCTCATTCAGTGTATATGATTTCCATTCAGTAGGAAATAAAGGATAAATGAAATAATGCATTTGACAGTAGCTCTTTGTTATGTTCCCTCAGTTTGTCAGTTTTCATTTCTGCTTCATGTATTTTAGGTGTTTCAAAACAATAGTTTGGCTGTCTGTGTCTGTTCACTCTAAAATTACTTCTTTTTTTTTCTTTTGAAAGCAGTTTAACAGTAAAACAAGAGATGGGTTTACTGTGAACACAAAAGTCCCCAGCCTCAAGGATCAAGGGAAAGAATATGATGGATTCACAATTACAATAACGGGAGATAAGTATGTTTGCTATTTTCAGGGGTTCAAGTACATTAAGTAATGATGACATATTAGCAATTAATCTTCTCAAATGCCATTTCTACTTGTGTAAAGTGGGTTTTGTTTTTCACTAGTGGCATTTTTTTAAATAACTACAAAATTTGTTCGTTTGAGGACTTCTGATTCCTGTTATGTTCCCTAAAAAAGAGGGAATATGGATAACATTGATGGATTAGACCTAGTTGAGATGATTCTCTAACATACAGCACAAAAATGAAGAGAGACTGTTAATCCTAGACTATAAAATACCTAAAGGGGAAAAATCGGAAAAATCTCAGTCTTTATCCATTTCAAAATACGTCTTTTCTTGTGAGACCTTGTATGTTATAGTGACTGAAGTTGTGAATGGAATGGAAATTTATATGATCTGAGAATGGAAAAGACTCTATTATTTGTATATTTGGCCTTTTTAATGTTTATTTTTGCGATGCTGGTAGACCTTCTATCTGCAAATGCCAATGTAGGTTGTATTCTTATATATTCAGGTACTATGAAGAGGCTTTGGGCCACTCTTTAAGTGAGATAGTAAATTTCTCAATTTACGGACACTAGCTCCTTGTCTTCCTGAAGAATGAGCATTAATCCGAAGCTCAGAACCTCTGTCCTACTACTAACTGAAAACTTTGACTTACAGGATTTGAAATTCCATGCATTGGAAATTCTCCCAAGATTTGTGTGCTTCCAATGAGTGGCATGGAAGCCAAACTTGTCTTCTAAAATGTTAACGTATCCCTTGGGTTTTAATGTTACATTCTAAATCATATGCCTATACTCAGTGAAATGCATTAAGTGTACAGCTTCACTGTTTTGAGGAAAATATTTTGGTGTCAGTAAAACGGTCTAACTTTGTTCTGTACAAACTTTGTTCTATATACTCAGTCTGGTTTGATCCATACTTTGTAACTATGCTTCTGTACCGAAACAGTTGCATCTTAGTAGTTTAGAAGTTTACAAAACTACACCTTACATACTATACAGTAATCTCAAGCCCATGAAGATGTTATTTTAAAATTTCATATATCTTATTTTTTCACTTTAAGCGAAACACTGTTTGTCACTTATTCTTCAGTGAAAATACCTCATCTGTGACTAGACAGCAATCTTTATGTATTCTTTCAGACAAACTTACAATGTGACAAAATGTTTTTAATTTTTTTTTACTAAAAGGGGGCAATGCATATAATCCTCTTATGGAAAAATGATAGGAAAAAAATGATAATGTGGTATTTAACTGTAGTACATTTACAACTTACCTTGGATATTAGATTATGCATCAAGTTCTGTTAAAAAAAAATTCTTACCTCCTTTATTGTTTCATCTGCTTGATAGAGTGGGGAACATACTATTTTCAGTAGAAACTCAGACA
Organism: Mesitornis unicolor; assembly: GCF_000695765.1. Lineage (NCBI taxonomy): Eukaryota > Metazoa > Chordata > Aves > Mesitornithiformes > Mesitornithidae > Mesitornis > Mesitornis unicolor. The sequence continues at coordinate 11,795 of NW_010189205.1, read as the reverse complement.
ACGGAAGAGAGAACACAGCTGTATCATGCAGAAATAGATGCGCTATATAAGGATCTAACAGCTAAAGGAAAGGTTTTAATTCTGTCTGCAGAGCTGGGGGTAAGGCTGGTTTAATGGAAAGAATGAATTCCTTGATAAAATTCTATTATGTTTAACAGTCACTCTTCTAATAATTTTCGACAGAGATCTTAAGTAATAAAATTGACAGATTGTTTAAACCTAATTATGTCAAATGCCATAAGAAGTTGCCATAATTCTGTTACTGTAAAATTTGCTGTGTTTTGCTGCAGTAGTAGAGTCCAGACAATGTCTCAATATCAGTGTGTTTGTTTGTTGTTTTTTTTCTTCTCCTTATTATCTTTATTTTTCTCATGGATCTGTGTTCACTGTTTCATCATCCTTATAAGCACTGCTTAGGATTTTGCTCATAGTGGCTACATATAAGATGAGTAGCAACGCAAATTCACACTAAAAATAGAATTGTGTTTATGTTGATTTGTATTGCAATAAGTATCTGACTACATTTGAGCTTGTGCTTTCCATTTTTTTATCCTTTAACACAGCGTAGATGAACTGTTCCACCTAAATTTTGAAGATATAACACAATAATTTGCTTAAATATCTGTTAATTAGACTTCAGCTTCCCAGCTTGACATTTTTCACATTTGAAATAGTTATTTAAAATAAATAATCACAGTACTCTAAGAAAATATGTGTTTCTTTATATGGTATTACCTGGCTATTAAATTATATTTAATTCACTTTTTTTTCCCCTTGCTTAGGAAGTAGATGCTGTTTGCAACTTGATCCTGTCATTAGTGTATTACTTCTATAATTTAATGCCACTTTCAAGAGGTTCTAGGTTAGTGATTGTCTTTATCATGTCTGTTACCTTGGATGCATGCTGTAAAATGTCCATGTGTTGCAGTATCTTTACATATATGTATTTTATATGAAAAAGCTAAAAAAGCTCAGGGTTAAGCTGTGAGTCCTGCAGTCTGTCATTTTTTGCTGCCATGACAATGGGTACTGTTTAAAAGCTAGTTTGTAATCGCTGATGGTAACTATTCATAGCTGCATGCATATTTAAAATGATGTGTAGTCTGTATTTATAGGCTTCAGCTCACAGATTGAAAAGTGTAATTTTTAAATCGTAACACTTGGGTTCCTAATCCATATTATGTTACACCACTGTAATTTCACTCAAGAAGCTTTACTGAAACTTGAATCTAAGATGAAATATACTTTGAGAACTTACTTTAATAAAATACACTAAAATATTATTTTAGTAATTTATTGCAACTGTTGGGGTCACCAAATGAAACCCTAGAGTAAAGTCCCATATGTTGCAGATCTCTTCAACTGGAATTCTAGTCTAATTCAAACCTGGCTACATCTAAGACTACTACGAATTTCTGTTCCACAAAGCACTTAAAGATCTTTAAGCTTATTATTAAACACAGTTCAGTAGAAAATAAAATAAAGATATCCTGAGACTTCATTTTTATAATCAGACTTTGTCATTATCTTACAGAATGTAAAAAATAACAGAAATTCTGAGTTCCGCAATAAAAAAGGTTAAAGTTTTAAAAGGTTAAGTAATTGCACAGCTTTACAGTGCCTCTCGCTCTGTTGGAGTAGAGTCCATAAACTCTTCTGGGCTACAGCTAAGCTTCTTGGGAACAGGAGTTTGCTTTGTTTCAGCTCTATGGTGCCTTAAGAACTCGTAAGTCTGAAATTATGATTCTGACTACCGTAGAAACAGAGCTTTTTGGTAGTTAAACTCCATAGGATCATAACTTCATTCCAGTAGTGTTGGAAAGTAACAGTGATTACACTTTTTAAGTGTTTCATGCTTGTTTTTACTGCTAAAATGAAGTATCTAGCACAGTAACTTTTACTAGTCCTCTGTGAAACACTACTATATCTATGTGTTATGTAGTCTGAAATAGCACTATGGAAAGACTTTTACTGTACTTGCTTGTTGGTTTTGATTCTTTTTAATTTTTTTTTTTTAGTGTGATAGCTTATTCAGTGATCATGGGAGCACTAATGGCAAGTGGAAAAGAAGTATCAGGAAAAATCCCTAAAGGAAAGGCAAGTATCAGAATACACTGGTTCAGCCTTGATGAAGGAAGTAATACTTGTAAATACTTGTGAGGAAGGAGCTGTAAGAACAAGCAGATGTTGCACACTTGTTTACTGGAGATGGGTTAGCTGCTGGATACTATGGTGTCTTGCAGCCTGAGAGAGTTTTGAAAATTTCATTGCTGTTCTGAGAGCAGGTGAGATTTAGAGATAGTATGTGCAATAATTCTAGTTAGTGGGATTGTAGCAGTTAATGTCACACAGTAATTATATATTTGTAACTGAAGCTGTAAACTTTCTAGTGTACTGAGCTGCTCTTTCCAGCTTTCTTTGAGGAGGATTCTAAGATTACTTGGGCAGAGTTAGTGACTCTCCTGGCACACAGCAAAAATTTTCTGTCTTTGCTCTCAATGTATTCCAGAGCATATAGGGCTTGGTAAGTAGAAATGGATTTGCAACTTCTCTTGATTTCTCCTTCCCCTCTGTATTCTGCTTAATTTAAAGCAAGTTTTTTAAGTGACTACATTTTAATATTATGCCACCTTGCCCAATAAAGGGTTTCCCTTTATTCAGCTGTTGCTCTGGTAGCTGTGTTTCCTTTTCAGCATGAAAGGAATGTGAGCACCTCTGTCTCTAATGAAATTCCAGTGATAATCAAAGTTGTTGAAGGAAATTCCTTGTGTAGATAATTGAAGAAAGAGTTACTTTCCTTTTTGTTCTAGAAAGCCCTGAGAACAATGAAGTTTGTCCTTTCAGTACAATGCATATAGCTTTTAAAAGTGAACTGCTCTTGCTTAGTAGCAAGACAGCTTCCTTTTCAGTACACTGTCAAGCTGGTATCTTCACTGTTCCCTGGCAGTTCAAGCTAAGGTGCTTATGTGGGATTTCTTATGCATCTTTTTAGGACTTACTAGGGTAGTGTGTTTTGCTGACTGATGTTATTCAGGCAACCAGAGTTTCAGGATTACTGAAAAGCAGGATTTCTGACTTAGAGGAGGCTCTGAGGACACTTTTACATTTTAGGTTTTTCCCTGAAACAGAGTGCCTGAATTGAAACAAAACCATTTTTTAAGAAAAGTTGTCACCAGCTGAAAGAAATTGTTTTCCCCAGTTGAATGAAACTGTGATTTTACTATTATTATTATTATTTTGCTAGATTCCTTAGAAGGGTATTTCTGGTCCCCAAGCTCATGACAGCATGCATTATCAGACTGCTCTGAAGAAAAAGATGCACAGTAGTCAAGAGTCCTGTTGTTGCCAGACAGGGCAGTCAGTAGGCACAGCAAATGTAGCTTCCTGTATTGGTTGTGGTGGGGTGTGCAAACCTATGGAGAGTTTCAGTGCCTGGTGCCCATGCTGCTTTGCAAACTGGTGATGAGGGTCAAAGTAGTGTGGGCACAGAGTAGTTGGTAAGATTACTTCTGCCTTACAAAGAATATAGGTAGCATGCTCTCAGAACCCTTCCTTGAATATCCCCACTTTATTTGGACGTTGTAATAAAGGGCTGAAGACAGTCAATATTTTCTGTCACTGACTCATTAGTATAAACATCTTGTTAAGAGATTAAATAAAAACAAAACTGGATTTTGTCACAAAAAGGAGGACATGCTTTTAAAGTTTAATTTATATATTAAGGATATTTGAGGATTAGCTTCCTGATATTACAAAATTTAAAACTTCTCTAATTTCTTAAGATCTCTTTTATTTTGTTTCATTTTCAGCTGGTTGATTTTGAAGCAATGACAGCTCCAGGGTCTGAAGCTTTTAGCAAAATAGCAAGGAGCTGGATGAATCTAAAAAGGTAAATCCTTTTGTTCAAATGGGGCAGTAGG
>NW_010189205.1:0-7844 GCF_000695765.1 Mesitornis unicolor | reverse complement strand
GAAAGAAAATATGAAAGACTTTATATCACAGAGTATTAGGAGTTGGAAGGGACTTTGAAAGAAAATTTAAACTTATACTAAAGAAATCTTACTTAGAAATTATGAGGTTAGTAAATTATTTAGTGTATTTTTTAACACTATTTAGGAACTGGTAAGGCAAGATTTGAATTCACAAAGGCAGTAGTTTTATTTCTACTCTAACAGAGTAGTTAGTAGTCTAGACATTCAGTTATGTGAGTGTTATCCTCTGACAAAATTATTAGGGTTAATGCTTTCTTCATTTTGTCCAGTGGTCAGGTTTGCCATTTTATTATTATTTATCATTAGTAAATGTGCCGATTGAGTGCACAAAGTGAGGGAAAATTTTAACTTGGTGGGGGTTTTTTCCCATTCTTATGGATCTCTTCAAACTATATATCAAAAGTAATTTACTTATATTTTAGTGCTCTTTTAATTTTAAGAAGAATTATTTTCAAAGTAAATAGAAGTTTTGAATATACAGAATTATGTTAGTATAACTGTATGACTTTTGTATAATTATTTAAAATGTTCATTTTAATATAAATTCCTTCTTGAATATAAACACATTAACTCCTTGTCAATACTAGGATTTGTCCCTTAGTGGTAATTCCCCATATAAAAATCTAAAAATAGGATCAGAGACAAAACCACTTTGAGCATCCTTCAAGTCAGGGTCAAGGCATTTAAGGGGTGCTGAGAGAACTGGCTGATGTCCTTACAAGGCCGTCTATAATGTCGGAAATACTGTGCACATCAGGGGACATTCTTGGTGACTGCAGGAAAGGAAATCTTACATCTGTCTTCCAGAAGGACAACCCAGGGAACCTACGGGCTGGTCAGTCTCACTTTGTCCCTGGGAAAGTCATGAAGTGAGTCCTCTAGGGAAGCATCTCAGGGTATGTGAAGGAGAAGGTGACTGGGGATAGTCAATATGTGTTTACCAAACAGTGTGTGACCTGGTATGATTGCTTTCTGTGATAAAATGACTATATTTGGGGATGAGAAGAGAGCAATTGATGCTGTTTATTTTTACTTCAGCAAGGACTCTCATGATACTCTTATACCAGGATAGCACATGATGGTCTGGATGCATGGTCTAGTAAAAAGCTGTCTGGAGAATCAGATTTAGGGGGTACTCAGCACTTTGACCACACCTAGAATATTGCATCCAGTTTGGGGGCTGCTGCAGTAAAGACTATGATAAACTGGAGCAAATTCAGTAGAGAGCCACCAACATGGTTGGGGCTGGAGCACAGGCCTTAACAGGAGTGAACTGGGCTTGTACAGCCTGGAGAAGAGAAGGCTTTGACCTCACAGCAGCTTTGCAGTACCTGTGAGTACTGAGAAAACGGAGCCAGGCGGTGCTTGGTGGGAGGACAAAAGCCAACACACTTGAGTTGAAACAAGATTCAGACTGAGCGTAACCTTTTCACCCTGAGGGTGGGCAAGCAGCGGAGCAGGCTGCCCAGAGAGGCTGAGCAGCCTCCATCCATGGAAGTTTTCAAGACCTGACAGGATAAAACCCTGACAGCCTGGTCTGACTTTGCAGTTGACCTTGCTTTGAGCAGGATGTCAGATCACAGACCTCCTGAAGTCTGCTCCATCCTGGGCCCTGAGAGCCTGGGGAACTCTGCAGCTGCTGTTAGTGCCAAGCATCTCATAATGATGAGTGGTGTTTAACTTCATTTTCAGTGGTTCTCAGCCTGCTGAATTTCACTGGAATCTCTTCCTAAATGAAGAAGGCTATTAAGAAGACTCAAGGACATCTTTGTCAGGCTAAAAATCTACATGTAAATGCAGTCAAATTCAGCATTTATTAAGGAGTGACGTTTTTAAACTACAGTGTAGCAAGTTGTGGTTCTTCTTAAAAGTAGTCTGCACAAATATTGTGACTTGGTTGTCTTGGAAATATAAAATATTTATTGTTCCCACATCTTTACCAAAGGGGAACTTCTCTCTTGGGAGCAAAGTTGGCTTACACCATTTCAACCCTACCTACATGTTTCGGACTTTCTCAGTTGTACTGTTGAAATTTATGGGAATTCATAGGGAATTGATACGTGTTTAAAATAACCTTGCCAAAACCAAGATTTATTTTTAACCAAGACCATTTCATAGCATAATCCCACTAGTAGTATTGCTGGGTCAACTGGGAGATGTATAATGGGCGAGGAATGAGCCAGCTTGGAGAAAATGCTAAAGCTGGCTTTGCTTGATGCTGAGAAAAGTATCTCTAGAACCACAGCCCAAAGGACTTGAAGTAGTAATATGAAGGTAATTAACCTGAGTGGCTAATTTGTCTGTGGTAGAAGAATAATAGTGGGTAAGGTAAGTAAGGCTTCTGAAGTCTCTAAGCAATACATTTTTGCTTGAACTTCTGCCACTTCCGAAGGCTCTTTTATGTAGTCGTTATTAATCATGCTGTATAGTGACTGAGGAGTCATGAGAAGCAAGAGCTGGTTGTGGGCAACAGATTCTTGACTTCAGGCCCCAAAGTTGTTGGAAAAGAGGATAAAGAGAAGTATAAGCTAATGTGTTAACTTCCAGGTAAATCATAAAACTCAGCAAAAGTTAAATAATTTTATTTTTTTTCTCCTCTTCCAGTATTTCACCTTCTTACAAGAGCCTACCATCAGTATCAGAGACTTTTCCAACGCTGAGAACAATGATTGAAGTATTAAATACAGACTCATCTCATTGTCTAAAAAAAACAATACTTGTTGTATAATTTATACAAATAAAAGGCCAAGAGGTACTGCTTCATAAATTATTTTGAAGGGGAAATTATGGTCAAAATTACTTGGTTTGTTTTGTGTTTTTTAATAGAGTAAACTTAGTTGACTAGTTATTACTAGAATAAAAGGAATCAAATTGAAAAGAAAAAAAAAGTAGAACAGCTGATTTCTTGTATTGAAACATACTCTAACAGGAAATACAGTTGTGCAGGGGCCAAGCTGAAGAGCAGTGAGAAGCTGCCATCACAGTTATGATCTGAACATACTGCACGTGAAAATTTATTTCAAAAAAAGAGAGAAAAGTAATCTGTGTTGGAAATACTGCTATACTATTTCCCATTTGGTTTTTTGTTTTTTATTTTCAAAGCCTCTCTTTTCTGCATGGAAGCTTAATGAGTTGTACATGTGCAAGTAATTGGTAAATACACAAGCATTTCATGTAATGCAACCCAGTGAAGGAACTGATGTCAGCTTAAAAGAACGGGTTTCAGGAAAACATCATTTGGAAACAACAAACAAACAAATGACGTATTTGGAGTTAGGCTCTTGGTCAGTAAATGTCAGAAACACAGGAATTGTACAAGTACCTTTCCAAGTACCTGGTGGTGGTGGTGGTTGGCAAAAGATACCAGCGGATTGGCAGGGTATTGGGAGAGCGAGCTTGGGCTCCTTGGGTTGTTTTTGTTGGCTAATTCAGTTCAAACAGCATGGACAGTACCATGAACCAGTTTCTGACTGTAGTAGTGATGGTACTATTTCTGGTGAGTCCTAGCTGAATTATATTCAATTTAGCTTGAGCTCTCTGACTTCAGAGCCCTTTATCAGGTTACGTGATTTCAGAAACAGCAAGCAATGGGGGAGCAAATGTCTCGTTTCCTCAGTGACTTTGAAAAACTTTTTCCTGCCTGAATATTCAGCATTTCATAAAATGTACAAGTGTTCTGGTTTAGATACAGCTTTCAACTTGTTTAATATTAATGGCCTAAACTGTAATTCTGTTGCTGTCATCTTTTAAAAATTCCAATTTTCCAGGGGTTAGGGCTTTGTTGGGCAATTGTGAATATCTGTCCTAACCATGTAATATGAGATATGCTAAAGAGTAAGTTTTTTACCAAGGGAGAAGGGAAAATATCCTGCACACCCCAAGCATACCAATAGCAGCAGTGAGGTTGCTTTTCTCTGGCTACAGCACAGGGCAATCTCAATCCTCTCTTTAATACAGAAAGCAGTGCACTAAAGTATCAAGATTTAGGTGACCTACTTTAATAGGTCACAAAACAGGTTGGATTTATTGAATGGAGGGTCTTTTCTTGATTATTCCACACAAATACTTGTGTGTGTGTGTGTGTGTGTGTGTGTGTGTGTGTTGATTTAGATTTCACAATTTGCTACCTTGATCACTGGCAGGATAGGACAGCTCTGGGTAGCTAGACTGGAGTGTTAACATGTATGAAGGATTTTCAGAGATAGAACATGATTCTTGGAAAGTGGATGCACACTATGTTGACATTAGCAAGCAGTGCATCCCACCCACTATGAGTAGCTCACTTCCCATGCTATATGTGTTTCAGAGGTTTTACTTTTATCTGCTTGTCTACTTTATGAACTGGCAGCTCATTGCATTTGGAGTGCATGCTAGCAATGCATCTTTTAGTTTGGACATCTTTGGGATGAAACAGCGTGTTCTGAACCCTCTCTGCACCGTGAACCAGAATATGGTAAGTGGAGAAAACAAGGAGACTCACTTCAGACGTGTGCTCCTGATTCAAATTAAACTAGTGCATACATACCCATGGGAACCTCTTTTCATAAACTCTTATATTCAAACATTTTGTTTTTAATCCTGATTCTGGTATGTCTGAGAGTAGCTCTAGAATCCATTTCAAAATTTACATGGACTATAGTGGAGCTACAGTGGTAACATGATTAGATTTTATTAAAAAAGCGTGATGCAACTCCCAGCCAAGGGAAGAATTATCAAATGTGCAGCATCTTGAACTGTAGAAATCAACATTTGTTTTGCAGCTATCGGAAAGCAAATGGTGTGCCCATGTCTGAGCCCATTTTTCCGAAAGCCTGCTTTTCTTTTCTCCCGTTTGCTTGCAGGGGAATTTATTAAGTGAGTTCAAGTACATATATCTGATCAGAGGATGCATAACAGATGAGTGTCCAAGATGCAAGGAAATCTAGAAAACTGGGGAAACGCCTGTTTGAAATCCAAGTTATTAGATGTTAGTGAGCACTAATGCACTTTGTAATGTTGCTAAGCATTTGGAAGGACAGGTATAATTTTGAGTAAGTAAAACTCATCAGAAAAAAAAAAATAGAAGCAGAATTTCGTATGCAGATCTAAGGTTCATTAACCAAACCATAATAAAAGCAAATTTGACCACGTGTCTGGCTGTTACTAATGAACATGTATTTTAAACTTTCTTGATCAGAATTTTTGTGAAGGACAAAAGGAGGTGTTGCTTTCCAAGTGAGGATAAAGGAGGCTTGTGAGCTTTCACTGAAAGAATTGGGTTGCTGTCCAATTATGACAAACGTATTTTCTCACCATTCTTGTGCTTGAGTACCTTCCTCTTCCCCCCTAGAAATAAGCACTGTGTGCTTCTACAGTGCCTTTAGTTTAAAGGTCTGGAAATTTCAGAAACCTCTATTAGGCTTCACTGTGGAAGAAAGGAATTGTTTTCTGCCTACCTAATGGAGAAACAGCTACAGTAGCCAGAAAGAGATGCCTAACACTGTGCCTTGGGTGTACTCTAACAGTATGAGCTCTCCTTTAAGCCTGTAAGCTTGCTTGTAGTTTGTAGTATTCATTGAGAAAGGGGAAATCTATGTTGGCACAGACCAGACAGTTCTTGGAACTGTAAGATAAGATGTTTCTTGTTTTTGGGATTAGACCACAAGGAGTGGAGAAGTGATGGTGGGGATGAAGAAAATTCCCTGGACAAACAAACTATGTACAGCTGTTTGGATTTCCCTCTCCTCATTTCTCTTATTCCTGTATACTTCATGCACATCCCCCTGCTGACAGCCAAAAAGATCATATTAATGGGCGATCAAGGGAGGGTAGATGTGCCACATATTACACCTCTAGGAGTGAGTGTGTGCGTGTGCATGTGCTTCAGAGGCTTGTTCCTGTGGGTGTGATACAGATGACTAAGAAATCAAGCGAGCTCTCAAACAAGTTTAACAAACAAAACAGGATTATGTAACTGGGCTGGTATGTGATGACTTGGAGAACTGTCATTACCTCCTAAGAACCAGATATGTGGAGAAATCTAATTATCATTTCCCATCCTCTTCTTCTGTGTCATCCTAGACAGCTGGTCTAGCGATATCATTTGAACTTTTAAATGGGAACATTAATGTATTGCAGCCCCAGCCATTTATCTATTAAGAATAATATTAAAGCAGAATGAGGAAAAATATAGGCTAGGCAATGAAAAACTATTAATCTGAACTTCAATATTTGTGTGACTTTCTAATATATTTTGAAGATAATAAAAATTCTCATGCAACTGCCTAGGATAAAAGCGAAAATAAATTTTACTCTCAGATCTTCTGACATTTTCCTGTCTTTGGTAAGCTTACTTTGTTTTTGTGGAAAGGAGCTATGCTTCCCCTCCAGGAGACTTTGGGGGGCTGTTGGGAGTTGGGCAAAGCATTTGTTGAAGTACCACACATAAAGTTGTGAATTGACACAGGAAAAGAGAATGTTTGTACAGTGAATGAGGAGCTATCTGAAAGGAAGAAACAAGGTGGTGAGCTGACAGGCACGCTAAAGTTAGTAGTGTAGTTTGCCAATGAAATTTTCAGGTTATGAAATGTTTGGGTTGTTAATAAAATGAGGTACAGAATAGCAAGTAGGGAGAACTCAACATTTTGAAAGTATCTGTAATTATTCTATTGAATACAATTTCATCCCAAGTATTTTGTGATTTCCGAATACTGAGTTCCAAATTTGGGTGATGGAAGTTGCAACTACTAACATTTTCTACGATCAGGTGGCTGCGGAAAAGGCTCACAGAAACCCTCACATATGCCAGGAAATATATGCTTTGTCAAGATTTTTTTTACAGATGTTACACAGTACTGATGGACTGTCTTCTGCAATCCTGATGTACTGGGGAGTTCTGGTGGACAACTCCAGCCATACGTGGTCAACAGAGAGGACCTCAGCCAGCACCGAGCAGGGAGAGGGACCAACAGAAGGAGCAGGGGGCTGGAGCAAAGGTTGATTTAACACAGGCTCTTCCTATTAGTATGAGTCAGAAAAATAGACTCTAAGAAAAGAGTCAAGGTTAAACAGAATCCTACTATTGACACAAGCTGGTCATAACACTGGCAACTCGATTTCAGAAAGATGGAACAGTTTAGCAACGAAACAGTCTTTTAAGATGTGCCACAATTACTCTTCACCAACTACTTTCAAATCCCTGTTCTCCTCAGTCATTAAACACAGGGAATAAAGCATTCTTCCTCCTGCAGCACACCTAAAACCAAAAACCCTAGTTATTTCAACTAGCAAGAAATCTGTTTTACTGATGTAACTGATGTCTACTCCATAGACTTGCTACATTTGGGCTGCAACTTCTTTAGTTTACCAGAATAATACAGAGGCTTTGGATCAACTTCGTGCTGAACCTGTTGAGTTGAAATAGCCCATCCCAGATACCATGGCTCTTCTGACAGGAGCTGCTGGACCTCCTGTCGTGTTAACAAGACTTAATTTAGGAGCTGGGAAAGGCAGGTTCTTGTCCCTCGGTGCTGCTCTGCCAGCTGAGGCAAGTCCTTTCTCGGTGCTCCTGGCGCCGGCAGAGTGGGAATACTACTGCTTCCCTCCACTAGGAAGGGCGGTGGGAGACAAGCGCTGCGGACAGGGGCACAGAGCGCCGCGGGGCCTGGGCAGGCATGGCCGTAGCCGCAGCCTGGGCTGGCTCCGACCCGGTCGGCCCCACGCTACCGACAGTAACGATACCGAAGCCAGCTCGGGAGGCGGCCTCCCTCCCTCGCCAGCTGCGAGGCAGAGAGAGAAAGGCCGCCTCCCCCCGCCCGGGAGCGCCGGGTGTCCGGCGCCGCGGG
>NW_010189204.1:5790-72266 GCF_000695765.1 Mesitornis unicolor | reverse complement strand
TTTGGGGCGGTGGCTACCCCGGGGCCGCCTCAGCGCCGTGTGGCATGGCCTCGGACACCAGCTGGGGAATTTGCCCGGCGGGGAAGGGGCCTTTTTTTTCCCCACACTTCCCCGGCAAAGCACAGGGCCGCTGCCGCCTCCACTCTGCAGCCAGAGCCGAGTGGGAGAGGGGTCTGCGGGTTGCCCAGAGGACACCGGCCTCCCCAGCCGATGGGGCTCAGGCGGGAGAGAGGGTGTTTGTCCCCTTGCCCACAGCCACTGTGGGGTGTGATGGCCGTTTTTTTAATTATTATTAATAGCAGTGTGTTCGTGCTGAGGTTAGATTACAGCCCCATTGTGCAAGGCTCCACACAAACGCTGTCAGAGACAGTCTGTACTCCGGGGAACAGGCAGTCCAAACAGAAAAAGGCAGCAGAAAGGGCGGGCAGGAAAGAAATGCAGCTCAGTGAGAGGAAGCAGGTTTTCTTTTTTCTCCTGGTTCATGCAACAGGCTGGTGGCAGAAAACAAGCTTTCTAGGCTGCTACAGGCCCCCTCATACTTTGGACCGCACGGTCCTCTTGTGTAAGTGGCATAACCTGTGGCTAGCTGGTTTTTGGTGGTTCCGCATTTGTAAATGCTGACCGTTTACCCCTTGGTTAAAGCTAAACCTGCCTTCTCTTTCTCCAGCTGTTTAACATAGATACAGGGAGCTGGAAGCCCATACTGGCGTGCTGGGTGCTGTGAAGGTAATTATTAATCATCGGGGCTCCTGGCTGGTCCTGCTCCCTGCCCTGCCAGCATCAAGAGATCGCTGCCAGGGTGATCGATGCCCACCCTGCCTGCTGAGGCTCACCCTTCTGGCCTGTCCAAAGACCAGCTCTGTCCAGGCCAGGGTAGGTAGCCCCGCAGGCAGCAGCTTACGAGGTTGCCTGCCAGGAGGAGAGAGGGACCACTCCAAGCAGCAGAACTTTTCACTCCAGCTTACAGTTTTCCAGAGATGCTTTGAGAGAGGGGAGGGGATGGGAAGCAATATTTGTAGGGGAACCAGCCGGGCCTTTTTGAATTCAGCTGCAGAGTTAGTTAACAAAGTTACAGATTCTCAGTCTCTCTTTCTTTGCCAACTCTTTTTTTCTTTTTTCTTCCCTTCCTCAATATAAATACCCTGGGGCGGTTTCTTTTCTTTTTGGTATGAATGTGATGATCTTTCGGGGCTGTGATTGGCTCAGCGGCTTGTCATCAGGGACACACCTCCTGGCGTGGGGCCACGGCCTCCCCCTCTTGTGAAAGCTTCCCCTTGTAACAAGTGAGCGTAATTACATCAGTTACTCACTAGGGCACAGACCTGCTTTAAATTTTGGGCTCTTGGAGCCAGCGAGAAGCTGAAGGACTAGAAAATGCAGTTTCGAAGGCCTGTAACACTGTGGACCATACAAGTCATGCTGTGCTCTTCCCTCCCAGGAATTAAGGCTCCCAGTCACGTGCGAGAAGGAATGAACATCCATACTAGTCATGGAAATGGCTACTTGTTAGGAGAACAGAGCTGCCACACCAGAAGAGGATTTCCGCTTTGCCAAAGCCTAGCCCACTGAAAAAAAAACCCCACATCAGGTCCCCTTTGAATTGAGCTTTGGTATAAATGAACCAGAAAAGGCTACACTTGCAGGGGCACCAAAAAGGAAGAGAGCTCAGAGTGAGAGCCGCAGGGGCTGTGGATGATCCCTGGAAAAGAGCAGAGCCAGCTAAACAAAGACATCTGTGTGCCAAAAGAAAACACATTTCACCCAGCAGCAAGGGCCTACCAGACAGGGCCAGACCTGTTGGGGGAAGAGAGTGGCCCTAAAGAGCAGCATTTGTGTGCCAGGTGGATATTGCAACAGCAGCTTGATGCATTTCTGACAGGTTGAGATGGGAACTTGCAATGCTTCTGTGGGCTTGTTCCAGAGAGGGCTGTGCTGGGAGGGGGGAAGCATCCTTGCTGTGCTCTGAGTGGACGAGAGGTCTCACATCTTATTCTTGGGTATTTCATCCTTGTAGGGATGTGACCCTGATGATGTATGGCACAGATGTCGCTGTTGCTTGGTGAGTTGGAAGGATGCAGATGAGGTGTAGGAGAATTTAAACCATCGGCCTTGCTAGGAGAGCTGAATCCTCATATACAGACATTTGCAGGTTGTCAGAACTGCTGTTCTGACATGGGATGAACCCAGGCCTTTTCAAACATGTCTTGCAAAAATTATACAGAGAGAGACACCATCCCCCCTGTCCCCTCCAGCTATTCTCTAGCACGCAGGTGTTTGCTCAGAGCACACAGCTGAACAGATCCAGCCCTGACTCTGAATCAGGCAGGGGAAAGCTTGAACTGGCTCTCATATTGCCTAGCCAGTGGATTGAATATGGTTGTAGTCTCTTTCCACTGTCTGTCTCCTTCCGTTCTCTGGCCTCCCCCAGAATAAAAATAACCACCTACTTTCTATCCTGCATAAGATAAACTTTTTCCTGGAAAAGTCATGAAAACTAATGGGCCCCTATAAAAAAAAGTGGGTTTTGATGATTCAGCATTTTCCCATGGAAGAAAAAGCTCCTTTGTTTCTCTGACCACCTCTCAGCAAATGGCAGTATGTGGTCCATGTTTCCTCCCAGGGATCTGTTCCTGGAGCATCTGAGAAGCTTCCTAGGTCATGGCCCACTCAGTAGGTGGCAGGTGTCATTGGATCAGCCAGTCTGAATACAAGCAAAGAGCTCTCATTTGTTCCTACAGACCTGGAAACATGAAAAATAGTGTTGGTGCTTTCTGTGGTATCAGGTGTTCTCTGATTGTATGATCTTCGGTGAGATCTGTGTCCTACCTGATTTTGGGGAGAGCTCTCCATACAAGTGGTTCTGCCCTGTCATGGAGCCAAGGTTGCAGAAAGGAGGGAGCAATGTGTATACAACTGCCAACCCACCTTTCTTATACACCGTTTTCAGGTGGATCAAGCTTTTATCTTTACTGTTATTATGATCCCTAACATTCCCTGCAAACAAACTGTTGGCGAGTGATGAAATTCCTTACGTAGAGACTGAAATGCAGGGATCACAGCAACAAAATAATAATGTTAGTCATAATAATAAATAACAGCTGCATTTGCTTTAATCCGCAGCTCACAAGCCAACAGCTCAGTCCAAATTCTCATCTGCCGTGGAGATAGAGAGTGTCATTTACTCTGTCAGCTATGGAGAACAGACACACCACAGGGCAGTTATCTCTGGCCATAAACAAACTGGAGTGGCTTTGCCTTTTAACAGGCTCTCTTCTCCTCTCCTATGGAGTGCTACTTTCCACCTTACGTAACCCTCCGGGCAACTCCACTGACCTACTTTGTTTTAATAAACTCGAGCAGTTTGAGTTATGCACCCTCCAATTTTCAGATGCTGTTGCCACTTCACAGGGCTCCCTTTCTTGCCCTGCTCTGTAAGGTTGCATAGGTAGTATCTTGGGAGTAGCTAAATAAACAGCTTCCAAGTTCTGACACAGTCCATATGTGCCAAGCTTCCTTTCAAATGTTAGCCTTGGAGGTGAGAAGGAAAAACTGAGTTGACTAGGAAAACGCATAACCTTTCAGAAACAGTTTTTTATTACCTGCCTTATCACCCCTTTAAGGCCATAAAGATTATGCCAAAGAAACTATTAAGTTTTCCAGGATTGCAAAATATTTTATCAGTGATACAGATGAAACATGCCATTCCGCTTTTCAAATTTTTGCTTTAAATTTCCTTTTATGTTCAGGGATTTGATCTTAATCTTCCCTCCGTACCTTTCTGTTTCCATCCTGCTCAGAGGCTGTCAGACATGGTAAATGGTTTTCTCTGAGCCAGAAGCCTACATTGAGTTGCAAACAGAAGACCTCTCAGGCATTGAAACAAATTAGGAGAGTGAACATGGAAACTAAAAATGTGGTCACCATCGTTCCTTAACAGGCTGAGCTTCTGGCTTTCCCTCTGCCATGGTTTCTGAGATGGATATAAACTTCTGGAGAGCAATGACTGACAGCAGTGGTTTTCCATACTGCCTCATTTGCTTGAGTTAATTTAGGAGCTCTGATATATTCTTCCACTGAAAAACGTCTGTGAAAACTTGACACCAGAATGTTTCTGGTGGTTAAATACTTGGGTCTGGGCTGAAATGGCTGCACATTGGTGTTTCCACCAGGTTATCCTACGGAGGAAATAAGGATCAAATGCTGTCAGAGGCCATCTGAGATTCCCTTTCCCACATGCTACAGTGGAGGACCAGATTAGTGTCCTGCTCATAATGCGTCTCCTGCAAATCCCACACTGGAGAAGGATATCCAGAGCTTTGGACAAACACTGAAAAGAGGCTCGTGAGAGGCCCAATTCTTCACACTGAACTGGAAAGTGTTATGAGCGGTCTGTAAAGCTCTACTGAATATCAAGTTAATCCTAGATTTACGTGCCATAAGCCTCCAGAAATTGGGCTGTGGTGGGCTTTAGCTAAAGCAGTGTTAGCTAACCTTTTAAGAAACCCTGTTTTTCCTTCCCACACAGTCTTTCTGATGGGCCTTGTTTTCCTGAAGGAGCGGATCCTCAGTTGGCATAATACAGCTTCGTCCCACTGAAGCCAGTGAAGCTGGAGGTTAGGAGGATCTGACCCCAACGCAATTCCTCTTAATGGTGACATGTTTGCCGCCACCAGGCAAGATGACAGATGCAGCACTGGTGATGGAAAAGCAGTGCTCAGGCTACTGGCACAAAAAATCCTCTATTCACCTCTCCCATGGCATTTAGTATGAAGAAAGGCAGAAGCAAGAAGGTGAGAGGAGTCTTGTTCAAGCTGAGTTAGAGTGGAAGAACTTTTATCAGGGAAGTGCCAAGTATAAATCACTAACAGAGACTCCGTGGTTGAGACAATTTGGGAAGAGGACAGTAGCGAGCTAATTAATGCCAACTGGCAGTAAAACAGAACAGTATTATGACCCTGTAGGGCAGCGTGTGCCAGCCTTTTCCACAGCGTCCTGCAGGGAGAGGCTGCCCCTTTCCCACAGAATTAGACCTCCTGTCTGGGGTGGGCAGAAGGGCTGGGGATCTTCGAGCTCTTGTTTCATGTACCTTGCCAATCTGAGCAGGCATCTCAGCATTGATTTATGCTCTGCTCATATTTTCCAGGTTCTTTCTCCAGTCATGCAACAGTATGGAAAGACTTCCCTGGTGATTGCAATGGGAAAAGCAGGGGCGGGTGGAGGAGGATAAAAGAAATGGGGGGACGTGTCTGTTCTGACAGCTCTGTCCATCCTGGGGGAAGTTCGTTATTCCCAGCTGGACACTTTGTCTCTAGGGCAGTGATTTGTCATGCTGAAGCCACCCACAGTCTCCTAGTGGCAGCTTAAAGTAGTCTGGTCGCTGGACAGGGGATGTAAGACCCATACTATTCTCAACATCCGTCGCAGACAACATACAATATCAATGACAGGCTTCTAATAATTTTTAAAATGTTAAGTTAAATATGTTATCTCTCTTTTGAAATAAAACTATTTAGAATTACATGTGAAACAATGGCCATCTGTATCAGGAATGAAGCTTTGTATATTCGATAAAAAGCTTCGTTTTGTCTTAAGTATCAAGTTACACATGCTTCCTGCCAAAACATTGCAGAAAGATGAACCAAACCACTGCCTAAGCACCTGGAACCAAAGCTTGGTAAGTGCTAAATCCACTTTTGAGAGCAATAGTTCTTCCATGAGTAGAAGTTGACTATTTTTTTGCTTTCAGTTTGTTCCACAACTTAGATTCAATGACTTGCTCCTTCAAAGTTGAGAAACGGAATGAGGTTTGGAAAAAGCAGACAAGCTTGTTTTTCTCCTCCAGTCTATGAGGAAAACGAGGATGAGAGTACAAGATGCAGTATATATACAGTGTTAGGGTATATGATGTCTGGGAACAACCTGTTTAACCCACTAGCCACTGATACAACTTCCTTTGTTTAATATTACTTTTTCTCTCCTGTTTTGCAATTAAGGTGGTTTATGTAAGTAATTAAGTCTAATAAAAGAGTGGTTTTAGACATTTTTAGTGGATTCAAATTTCATTCTAGATGTAGCCCGATGCAAATTAGTTATAAAGTAAAACAGTCATCCTATAACAAATAAAAAATGTGTAATTCACCATTTTCCAACATAGGGAAATAAGACCTAATAAAAGCATGTAAAGCTGTAATTATGCATAGATAAAACTGTCTGCTGGTAACAGAGTACCAAAGTTAGAGGACAAGGGTGTATGTGGTTTTAAGTCAACAGAGTCTTACTGAGTACAGCCTGATGAGTAACAACCTTTCTTCAGGGGAAATAATTAAAAAGGATAAATGGAAAATAAGTTTTGATTTAATTTTTAAAATTAATCTCTCTTGCTTGCTAATTTAAATGGGTGATTTAATCTGTTCACTGACACTCAGATCTATCAGTTGTAGTCCAAATTCCCTTTAGTTACAGCATGGGTGAGGTTTTACGCATCTGAAGTTTCAGTTTCAGGCCGCTTTCTCTGAAGAGGAAGCCAAAACACCCTGAACTCAATGAGATTTTCCCCACTGGTTTGCCAGCACTCTGGAGGAAGCCTTCAGTGGTCCAGGCTGGTTCAGTCGCTAAAGATCAGCACCTAGTGCAGTTCCTCACTCCCGTTGCTGCCTGACATGAGTCACTAAGTGTGCTTGCAGCATTCTCAGCAGAGGAGCCAAGAAATAAGATGCCCATGTACCATGGGACCTTAAAGCTCCATTTAAGTTAGGTGCTATGGGAAGACCAAAAGAATTAACCTATTCCTGCCTCCAGAAGACTGCAGCCTACATGACACAGAGCTGCACTGCACAGGAATTGCCAAGCCAGCTCTGTGCAGAGCTGCAGTCTCACTCCTTGTGTGAACTTGTTCATTGCACTGCTTGGGAATTTGCTAAGCATAAGCCACAAGGCAAGGGGTAGCAACAGACTGACGTGGGCAAGTCCCTTAGGGAAAACATCTTTCTATGTCCCATGGCAGACATATGCACACTTTTGTCCAGTTAGGCTCCAAAATGACCCATACTTGTCATCCCTGAATCAGTTTCTGTTTCCCAGCCCTCCCCATCAGTTTGCAGTTCCTGTTCTTGAGCTCCTTCCTCTGGTTGTAGATACCTATCAGCATAACTGGAATTCATGGCATGACCTTTGATTCCTTCTGTCCTCATGCCAGACTCCAGCAGGTCTCTGTTATCAGATACTAAAGCCTATTATAACCTGAAGTGCACGCATAAATTTACCCAGGCGGGTATGCTGGCATCCTTGCTTGATAGTTCCTCCTTCCCAGAGGAGGATGGGCATCTCTCAGCCTCCTTAAGGCCGCCAGGGCCTCTCTTTACACAGGGAAAATATGTTGGCATGAAAGGCAAACGGTTACACATGCTTCTGCTATTTTCTCTTTCAGATGATAAGTGCTCATTCATATCCCATGATGTCATCTTTCAGCACCACACATTGACGTTGTGGCAGGTAAAGATGGCATTCTTGTCCACTGCCTGCCTAAGCCTGCAGGGACCCTCTGGCCCTGGAGCCCAAAGATTTAGTCCTCATCATCCTCCTTTTAACTCAAGGGTGCAAGATTTCCCCAGGTGGAGGTGCAGACCAGGGATGTGACTTGCCTGTATCACCCTGTGAAGGGCATGGTAGAACCGGGGACAGAAGCAAGGCCTCAAGAGTCCCAGTGCTGTCCTTCTGCTATTGCATAGCTGGTTTCATGACATACATGAGTTCTTCCAAGCAATTCTGTATCCCGTGCAGACACCATGGTCATCAGTAGGGCTCCCAACTGGGCCCTTGGTCACTGCAGGATACCTCCTGCCTTAGCATGACCTGGAGGTGAGGGGCTGCCTGGCCTACTCCTGTCCTGGGTAGTTTGTCAAAGGTTGGGTCACATCACAGGCATGGCTATAGACAGTACATAACCAGAGCAAATCTGGTAGACACAGCATGACTACCCCAACTCTCATGTATATAGCAAGAAATCTCTTTACTAGGGGCAGATGGGATGCAGAGAGTGCTGCCAGTCTGCATGCTTCCCAAGATGCCTCCTAGGACCATTTGAGCCACAAAATATATTCTCGTTTTCCCCGAGACCCTAGCACAGCTCCCTGAGCTGGTTCCTCATGCTGCATTCTTCTTGTGTGAGGGCCTGGCTTGCCTGTCAGCTGCCTTGGCTGCCATCAGGCTTCTGTTGCTCTGCATGAAAACTGTCCTATCTCGTTGTTCTGGATACACTGTGAAAAACCTCCCTGCCTTTGCCTGGCCTCACGTACGCTGGCTGTGGCACGTTTTTCGGATTTGGGCACTCTAGCTGCAGGCAAACCTTGTTCTCCTTCAGCAGTGTGCTGGGTTTGTCGGAGGGTATTAGGAAATGTTCCCATGGTGGGTGGAAGCACACAGTGCATCTGAGGCGGCTGTGGTAGCTGTGGAAGACAGCTCTGGCTTGGCCCACACAGTCTCTCCTGCCCAGGTGATCCTCTACACTGTTTGCAGCAGAGCTGCTGTGAATGCTGCTAGCTCACACTGGCCTTGCACAGCTGAGCCAGCTGCCAAACTGGAGAGCCTCAGCTGATCCAAGGGAATTTTAATTGAACAACCTTCGCCCACTGTGAGCGGGTGCCAGTTTGTCAAATCTTGGTGACGTTAGCTGGTGCTGGGAAGTGCGGTGGGTTCACATGTATGCTCTCTGTGGGACTCCAGAAATGCTTCCTGCTAAATGACTACATGCATGTCTTTGCAGCCATTAAATGTAGGAAGTACCTTTTGTGTGCATCATAATACACCGTTACAGTAATTCTGAAAGCTGTTTCCCCCTTGCCCCAATCTCTCTCAGCTCATCGCACAGCAAAAGTTTTGCTTGTGAGACGAGAAGGATGGGGCCAGCAGCAGGCTGAGCAAATCCAGCTTCAGCCCACCAAGGGAGAAGCAATTTCTGATGCCAGGTACATAGCTGTAGGGAGCTCTCTGTTAAATGTCCTCCCAGACAGATTCCTTGCTGTCATAGTATGAGGTAAGAGACAGATTTGGTATTAATCAGATTTTAGGCAATTTTGAACAGTGCAGATTAAAACCAAACACCTAGAAGGGAAGAACCTGAAGAGTCTGTGGTGTGCTTGGCCCTGGAATGGGCAGGCAGCTGCATATGGAGCTAGTTTCAAATTGAGGTCTCCAGATATAGTCTGCAAAAAGTACATTAAACAATGCTCTGCCACAGCACAATGAGGCTGCCTTATGTGCTTGCTGCTTGTTCTTACACTGGTAGTGTGTGCTGTTCTCACACGCAGCTTCACACTCCCTGGTTATACATTAGCAATGACATATTCTTTAGCTCAGGTTTAAGGTGGATGTAGATTGAAGTCCACTGCTACAAAGTATGGTTGAGGAGAAAGAAAACTTCACTCAGGGTCAAATATTTTCTGGTCTCGGATTAATAGGCAGAACATGTGACTAACCACTAAGTACTGTCACTGATGAGCCTTTATTGGGTACCAGTAGTGCAAGAGGAGATGAGGTCCTTGGATCTGAAGGCCTTCTGAGACAAAGATGCCAAACAGGCACTCTCAGTGTGTAAGCTTTTCCCCAAGGTGGAGAGCGCTTCTGGGGATGTGGGGTGGCATGGTGTGCCTTTGCAGAAGTGGTTAGGTCTTAGGAGTCCAAAGGATGGAGTGTATTTTGTGGAGGAGCCAGAAACTTAGCAGAGCAGGGAAGAAGGTACAGCCATAGGCAGAACTGGAAGGGGCTACTTTGGTGTGGGCTCAACAGAGGTGATAAATTGCAAGTTGAAAAAGCAAGGTCCTTCACTTCCCACTCTCTAAATCTCCCATGTCCCCAGAAAGCACTGATCATTCAGCAAGCCCACACTTCTTTCCCATGAGCACAGAGGCCAAACCGTTAGTGCATGTAGCACCCTTGACTGGAGACAGGGAAGCTGGGACATTGCCTGTGATAGCCAGCTGTTCATACCAGCCATTCCTGCTCCAAGTGGAGAGTGCCACAATTGCATGTTTGTGGGCTGGCCTTTTGTCCAGCCCCTCTCTTTTCCTGTATAATCCACCTAGCTGGAATACATTGCAGAGTATCATGCTGCTTGGGGAGAGGCCTTCAGCATGTGCCTGCTTTGGACAACCTTCCACAAGTCCCATCTAATCTTTCACTTGGGGCCTAGCTATCACATGCATCCTGATAAAAATCACGTGTTTAGCTGAGCTGGACCTGGGTTGCATATGATGCCCAAACAAATGATTCCCCATCTGTGTGCAAAACTGCCTTTTCTTTGAGGAAAAAATTAAGAGTAACACCTGTGCAATCTGATCCCAAGATTAATGCAAACCTATCACTAAGGAAATTTCATTTTTAATAATTCAAAATTTCATAAGGAAAATGCAAGTAGGGAAGAGAGGGGCAAGTAAAGCCAAAATAGATCAAGGCAGAGAGCTCCAGCTGTCTCACCAGCTGCCTTTGGCAACTGTCAGCTCAATCTAAATCTTAATAGAGGGGAACAGGGCAGATGATGGCAAATCACACTGCCTCCCTCATTGCCTTGTGTGATCACAGTGGCAGTTTTGCTAAAGCATGGGAGTACAGGTTGGTGAAGAATATTAGCTGTTACCCTCCCCTTCCCTTTTCCTCTCACTTTCATGCTTTGTGGATAGCAGCCATGCTGAGATCTTAGGCCTCATATACATATAGCCCTCCTGCAGCCCTCTTTTAAGAGGAGCCTTGGCCCTGGGAGGGAGGTAGAGGCAGAACTGAAAGAGTTTTGCTGACAGATCCCTTTGTGTATTCATCAGAGATCTCTTTTGTTTCCATTTACTTCTTATTTCATAGACCCTTTGTACTCTCCTGGATCAGTAGCATGTGGAAGGAAGGACAGGAGGAGAGGCAGAGCTGCACAGGAGGCTGTACCAGTCCACTGAAAATTGCAGACTAGAAAAAGAGTGTAGACTCATCCTTGGTTTCTGCCTTCTTGGTTGCATGTGAATCTCAAGGGCCATGGCACTTCCAGCACACCACTTGGTCTGCTGCCATCGCAGAGAGGACTGCAGGGTTGAGCCTGTTCAGGAGACAGCAGCCGGTGGACTTTGTCCAAGGAGACTCATGGAGCTTCTGCTGAGCCCCAGCCTGTTTCAAGCCATGAAGCTGAAGTGGTCTCAGATGTAACAAAAGTTAAGAGATTTGCCAAAGGTCACAGAAAAACTGTGACAGAAAGAGGACCAAATGTGGGACCTTCACTGCAGGGCCACTCATGTCATAGGAGAGACAGTAGTTGGACAACTATTTCTAGGGAGGAGATGCCAAACTTTGATGCCTAGAGAGCGTTTGTGAGACATCCCCTTACAGAGTCTCTTGGCGAGTGCATGGAAGCCAGAGCAGGACAAGAACACAATATCAGTGTTTTGGCTACCAGAAGTGAATATCTTGGCCTAACAGACTGACAGGGAAAGGATGCACGTTTGGACAAGCCTAGTAACTGTGCTCTGGTGATGGTTCCTTTAGATTGTCTTGTAGGTACAAGTGGCTTATTTTCAGAGAGCTGGATATGGCACTTGTCCTTCTGAAATCCACTTCTCCCAAACCTCTAGTGCTAGCTCCCCTGAACAAACCCAAAAAGTGCAAAATTACTCAACCACAGCAGCATGCTAACGTGCACGATTTTGCTGATGAATAAACAGCAGTTTTTCCCAATGTGTCCATACGGATGTTCTGCCAGTGGGAGATACATTAACATGAATAAACAACGTCCTATGACATCTACACCTATTGGGCCTGCTTCCCTCCCTCATCTCCACATTTCTGACATGACCTTTGATAAGAGAGTGGCTTGCTGGAATGGCACTAGATTGCTAGGAGCTCTTGTGAGACAACCCCTTATCAAAGGCTGAGCACAGCCGTGACCAGCATGGAGTGCCAATCCAAATTTACCCGGGCTGCTATGTTGGCATGCATCCCTAAATTCTCAGCCTCATGAACTTGTATCTTCCCCTGCAAATCGAGGGCATCACAGACTCTCCTCTTAGCTGCCACTAGCCTGTTTGACACCACAAAAATATGCCCAAGTGTGAACATGCTCACCTTCCCAACCCATTCACAGAGCTCCCCTCCCAAAAAACCTTAGGGAAGATATGTTTAAAATATGTGTTTCCCAAGTGCAGTTCTGTTTACTTGATAGTGATTGTTCAAGGAGGTGTTTTTGGCATCTCCTCTCCCATTCTTCAGTTCTCAGCCTAACAAGGGCTGTATTCTTGTCATGGTGTTTATCGGGCAATGAGGAAGAAGCCACAGCAATGACTTTCCTGTGCCAGCTGGCACCATGCCACCTGATTGTTGTAGAATGGGGATGTAATAATCGTAATAATGTGTTTCTCACTCAATTCAAACCTCTCCTGAGATGCTCTTTTTATTTGCAGGGAGGAGGGGGAAGGATCCATGACTCTCTGCGTGTCTCAGTCTGCCGCTTCAGCTGCGTCTATTTGTCCAGCCTTGCCTGTGGCAAACCAGATGCCTCAGGGAAAGGCTGCAGCTAACTTCACCCTGATGTGCTCTCCAGTTGACAGGAAAATGCCCCCAAAATGGTCTCTGAGCACCAGAAGGGCTTCTAGACCCCTGATCCACCTCCTGCAGCTCTCTGTGCCATCTGGTGTCTGGGCTGTGGATGGCTCCGAGTCTGCAAGAAGGCACTGGAGCACCAGGACAGCTTGTATGAGAGAAGAGTAACTCGGCCCCAAGTCTTTCCTTCTAACTTTCCTGCTTGTCTGGCTGTTAGGAAGTAGAAGGGAACTCAGTCATTAATAACTCTTGCAGTTTTCTGGCCTCCGTGCTGAGCCTGTCCATGAGAGACCAATTATAATCGTGCTGTGGCCAGAAATCCCAGCTAAATGGCCGTCATCCTCAGATTCTAAGATATTCTGTGGAAGAATTTCTTTGTGGAGAGAGAGAGGATGGGAAAAAAGAGGACTTTCTTGGACACATGGCAGTCTGTGAGCAGGGTCAGGATTTCACACAAAGCGGCGTGCCGTGGCTGGCTCCCAGTGCAGAGAGCCAGCAGGAGACCTGCCTGTCACTTTAGACTGAATGCGTCCAGCTTTCCCCACGGGGGATGGATTTCACCCTCCAGCCATCTCCACAGGACTCCACCGCTGCCCTGCTCCTTCCACCACTCACCTTTCGGGAGTGGGATCCCTTGGGAGACGATGGGCAGAGCCTGAACTGGTGCCAATACCCCAGAGTGGGCTGTCCGAGTCATTGAGTCCCAGAGAGAAATCCTGTCCTAAGGGCAAGTCTGTGTGTTTGTACTCGTTTAACCCATAATGAAATTGATTACAAAAGATATTACAATGATGGGGGGTGGGGTTGGGGGAAGAAAGAAAGTAAAATCTCTGCATCAAGGGATTTATCCCTGAGCACATGACAGGTTTGTAGAGCATTGCAGGAAGGGAGTGTGTGAAAAAGGCTTTATGATAGCTGAAGGTTTAAAGTGTGTAACTGCTCTCTGGGACTTAATCCCAGATACAAGAGCCCTTTGCAGATGCACATTAGGAGTTTGGCTTCATTCAGGTGCCGATGCAGAAGTGGAGCAGCCTCCTACTGCAGTCCATGTCCCACTTCTGTTTGCCATGGAGTGGCAGGTTAGGAAAAAACGTCCTGAGTATTTAGTGAATCAGAGGATGGGTAGGGATGTGTTCTCTGCTAGGGCACTGCAGTACTGCCAGCATTTCCTTACCCAGTAGTCACATATGGAAATGTTGGGGTTTTGGCAGGTGTTTAGACTTTTTTCCCTACCCATTCAGTGAGGTATATACTACCAAAAGCTGGGAATAGCCAGAAGGCACACATCTGGGCTGGTGCAGCCACCCGAGTTTAGAATTGCAGTAATGACAGGAAAGGGCTGAAGCTTATCCCACAAACCCTCCTGGAAAAATGTGTGTGGAGATGTGTCAGCCTTGGCCATTCTCTGAGGGGGCAGCTACTACTCCTTGTCAGTTTTGACAAGGTACTTTTGACTCCTTGTCAGGAGGTAAAGAATAAGAACCTAGTAAGTGCTCCCAAAATGTCAGTGTTATTCCAGGCACAGGAATAGTTTCTTTCCCTTGTTGCTAGAAATACCTCCTGTGCTAACTGTGCATCAGTCACAGTACTAAAAGGTAAAGAGTGACCACTTGAAGACTGGTGAGACCTGAAAAACTAAAGTGCAAAGTTTAAAATACAAGGCACATGGCTTCAAACATGCTCAGGACTCACTGAGAGTCCCACACCCTGCAGGTCCCACTGAGAGAGAATCTGGCCTCTTTATATGTGACCATCACTAAAAACATTTCCCAAATAAGCAGGTGTGCTGCTGATTTATAAGAGTAGATGCCAGACACAGAAACTCACCTTTATAGTAGTTACATTGAAATAACTTTGGTAGTGTTGAAAAATGCCACGTCAGTGGCTCTGGAGTGAGAAACTTCTTAGTCTGTAAAGGTGGTGCAGGAAGAGGATCTGCATTACAGTCTGCTCCAGCCGCTTGCCTCAGCTTTTGTCCTTCACTGTCTGTGTCTAAGAAACACCATTTAGTGCCTACCATAATATGGATTCCTATTCACTAAGAATGTGGAGGAGGACATCAACCCCCATGAACTCCTGTCGATTGGCACCAAAACCCTTCAGACCTCTTCATACCCTATTGAGACAGGTGGGACTAAAGAGAAAAGACCAAGTCCCTGGAGGAACATCTATTAATACTGGAGCAAATGGCTTGGGACTGGATATTGAGAGAAAGTCTAGAAAGTTTAACAAAGCTGTTTCATATACCTCTGTCTGATTGCTGCCTTGCTTAGTGTGAGTAGACATTGGGATCCTTCCTCACCTTTTGTATGGGCTCCTTCAGCCTCTGCCTCAGGCATTTGTACCCAGATAAAAATAATCTCCACAAGCTTCACACTCTTGGCCACAGTCCATGCTGGTGTCCACTCCTCTGTGATGATGACCTGGATTATTTGTGCTTGGCCAGAGTGGAGCTGCGTTCTCCAAGCCCAACAACAAAACATCAAGATCACAGAGTCACGGCAACCCTGAGATCACAACTCAAACTCTAATCCCATTATAATGGCTCAATGTACTTTGCTCAAACTTTTAATAAGGTAACATGTACCTAAATAACTAGATTTCCTCCTCATGTTCATGATCCTGCTCTTGGCGATGACTGGAGAACTATGATAACATAATCTGATTTAGATGGCCTGTGCAGGCACCACCTGGCAGCTATTGATATCAAGTTAGGAGAATGAAGATGAATGGTCCAGAAGAATATTCAATTACATTGTTTCCTTTCCAAAGGTAATAACTGGATGAGTAACAAAGTTACTTTCCCTTTTTTGCTGTCACCATCTCCTTTTCCAGGGATTTTTATTCAGTTATTTTCATTTTCTATTCAGCACCCATCTGGAGATGTATGGGCACTCTCTCAGTTTCTGGAAGCCACCACTGCTGAATCAGAATCAGCTGGCTGTGCGGGGATACCATGGTAATACCCAGGGTGAAACCTATGTGCTGCAGAGCCTGGCTTCCCAAGATCCTGTGAGCAGCAGTGCTGAGAGACAGCTCAGCAACCAAGCTCTCAGCACCTGACCTTGTTATGTGCTCACAAACTGCTCTTCAACCCCAGCAAAGAGCTTCAGTGCAGGGATAAGGGAAGAGCTTTCTTCTGCTGAGCAAAATTGAGACTTTTCTCATTCCACCCTCTGCAACTAGAATAGATGTTTAGGAAATGCCAGAGTTCACTGAGATGTCCAAGGCAGGGTGACAAGGCATAAAGGAGCTTTTTCCTAGGGATCCTGGAAACCACACTTGCCTTACTCACCGTCTGTTTGAAAGGCTCTAGAGCACTCCCTGGTTGGTAAAGTTGATCCAAAGGTTATGAAGAGATGTTAAAGAGTGGTCTCCCTTGTCCACGCATGGACAGACCATTCCCCGTAGCCCAGATTTCTCATTCACTCAGATGGTGCCTTGGGGCATGTGCTGAATTTTCTGAGTTGGGCCCAAACAGAAGCTCAGCTTGACTGGAACTCCCCTCTGTACCATAAAACTTCACCTCTGCTCTCTTGAGCTCTCTTTATCCACCAGCATCCCAAGGAGGATGTGGCAGTACTTACAGCCCACATCTGCTCTGGAGGTAAGAGCATTTCCTTTCTGCATGCTGTCATGCAGGACTGCACAATTTTGGGAAGTGACAAGTACAAGGTTCCTTCAAGGTCCTTTAAGTATTTTGTAGATATTTTGGTAGCTTTCTACTGATTTAAGGAGGAATATTCCTATCATCTCCTATACGTGAAAGAATTCAATAACAAATGGTGACGCACTACCCAAAATCTTTCACTGAACCTCGATCTCTTCTCCAGAAGCATTTAATGCCATTTTCTTCCCATAATTTGAGACATCTGGTGTTTCTTGCTCCTGTGAATGTTCTAGTGAACTGGTTTTTCCTTAGCATTAGACAAAGAGAGTTTTCAATACCAGCATTACTCTCCTTCCCCAATCTCATCGCGTTTCTATTTTTTCCCTCCCAATGGCTTCTGAGCAAACATTAAAAAATGTGTAGTTCCTAGGCAATTGTGTTATGGAATGACTGTCTGGTCTCCACACCTGCCAGCAACAGTAAACCAGCTCTCAGCACTATTGATAAGACAAGTAAAGTGAAAATTTGAGTGAACCTGATCCAAGAGCTCATGGAAATGAATGGAAAAGCTCCCAGTGACTTCCATAGCCTTCAGGCTTCTGCTTGAACACAGAAGAAAATAAAATGAAATTGCTCTGGAGCATGAGGGACTCACATACTTATATCAAAATGACACAAACAGGGAAGAACAGAGGATGCTGGGAGAGAGAAGTGGGCAAAAAGAAGAGAAAGAAGTTGTCTTTAGTGGACAAGAGTTTGAAAGCTGGGCTCATTTAAAACCGTATGGGCCAACAGACTACAGAACAGACTAGGGGAACTCTCTGTCTCTGGCCTTATTGGAAATAGATGATAGAAATAAAAACAGTTTAGCAATCATCAATATGGTCTTTCTGGTTCCACCAAAATCTCACCTAAGGCAACACGTTTTGCTTCTTAATTTTTGTCAATATTCAGCAAACATGGGAGTTATTGTTACACAGCTTTTTGAAAAAAGTATAGAAGCTCAAAATGTAATTTTCCTTGTCAAGCACTGCACAAGCATACATGAAGAGAGACAGCCCTGGGCTTGGGAATCTGTAAAGCAGCGGGTGATAGACAGGAAGTACAATTCTCCTCTGCTACAGAAATCCCGGCATTAATGGCAAACCTCAGAGCTGAAGCTATGTATGGTGCTCCCCATTAATGTTGCTTAACCGTAAGAAGTTCTTGTCCCCTTGAAGCTGGACCTGACTCTTCAATAGGCACACCCTGAAAGTGATGAGAGTTACTGTTCACACATTTAATTTTCTACACCTGATGCTGGCCTCAGTAAAATGCAGTGTAAGAGCTGAGTCATCATCTTGAGGGAGACAGAAGATCAGTGCTTCCATCTCACCCTGTGCACAGATTTCTAGAGAAGATAGCACATGGATGATGAAATCAGTGCCAGCATATACAAGGAAAACTCCATTGAGTCTCCAGTTCTGGCTCCAAACTTTATGCAGCTTAGGCATTGTGGAGAAATCCCACCAAGGCCTTTTCTCATAAACTTTCTCCTCAGAAGGAGTGTGGTCATTGGGCACTGCCAAGCAAGTTTTTAGCTTTGTTCAGGCACAGAGGAAGGAGACTCTCTGGTCACAGACGCAGCGGTTCAACCCACCTCACTGGCTGTTTATGAAAGCCATTTTCAGAATTACAGATGGAAAATGCATTACGAGATCTGACTCTTACAGCCACAAGGACCACAGTGGTTGATCTTGTCACATCACTTGCAAAACCCAATATACAGAGCTCTTCCTGGCCAGCTGACAGTCCAGACACTTTGTTCTTCCCCACTATTTATCAAACCCAATACATTCTGGTAAACTAGACCACGTACTTTAGCAATCATCCCAGATTGGACGTAAAGAGTCCAAGCGATGACGAATTCACCACTTCCCTCAGGAAATGCTTTCAGTTATTCCTTTCCTCAAATCTTAAAAGAAAAAACCCCTTGCATCTTACTTTCAGTTTGAAATTTATAAGTTCCATCTTCTGGACTGGACTCTCTTAAGGTTTTGGGGGTTTTTTGTGGGGTAATAGGCCTTCCTGTTCTTAGAAGCATTTTTTCCTTAGTAGATCATTAAAATATCATAGTGTCACTAATTTTCTTTTGATAAACTATATGGGATCCTGAAGAGTTTCTCATGCTAGAGAGTATCTTAAAGATTGTTTGTCATTCCTGTAGCTCATTTCTGAACCTTTCCCAGTCATTCTGCTTCCCTCTTGAATGTGGTCATCTGGTAGATGTTTTGTCCATGCCATGCTGGTGGGAAAACCATGTTCTTTCTGCTACTTTGTATCTCCTTAATTAGCTACCAGGAGGAATAAGTTAGGCTTTCTTGCTCTGCCTGCGGCCAGCTTCCAGTGAATTATCTGCACAACCCATCAGAGTCACCCTGCATCATTGCTTTCCATAATGCAACTTAATGAAAGTGTAAAGCTTGTCTGTATGGACTCCTTTCTACCATATTCGTCTAGGACAGAAGTTAAAACATGCATCACCTGATTGTTGTCCAGTTGCGAACAGCAGAGATCACTTGTGCCACTGATCCGCTCTCACTGCCATTTCACTTTTCCAGTTTTCTACCCAGATACCCTCCAGCACACAGAGCATGGAAATGTTCTCCTGGCATTCTGCAGAATAGGGGATAGCTTATGTTCCAGTTCACTGCCTCCCCTGCCTCATCCACATTCAGATGAAACTGTTATTTTTTGCTATCTGTGAGGCAGATAGGTTTTAATACATTAATAATTTAATACAATGATACTGCCAGATAGGTGAGCGATAGATTTTAATACATTTTCTTCCTTTATTTTTTTCCCAGTCTGCATTGTGCTAGTATCCTGGTTAGAGTGCCAACTTCAGGAAGCTCTAATCTGCATTATTATTTCTTTATTTATATTAAAGTTGTAACTGGAGAGTCCAGAGGAGTTGTGCTTTGTGCGTAAGCAAACAAAAAGACTGTCCATGAGCAACTAAAACCTGAGCAGAATCTAGGGAGAAGATAGGCAGAAACTAGGAAAAAGGATTTCACAATAGCTTTGTTTTGCAGATGGGGCACAATGACATGGAGAAGTTCAGAATAAGGATGTGTGTAACTGTGATTTAGCTGTCAGAGCCCAAACTTTCCCAGCAACTGAGTAGCAGGAAACATCCTCACTCAGCCTTTTGACCTCACTATTGTCTGACAATTCAGGTTTGATTTACAAGTATCTTGCCTTTCTGTTCCCTTTTCCCTACCCTTTGCCATCCTCGCTCTAATTCTCAGTCAGCTGGTCTCATCTCAATTGCACCATGTTGCCTTAGCCATGATAACTTATTCCACAATAGCACATGTCCTCCTCCATGATATAATTTTGGCCAAGGGCTCCATTCCTCACTTTTATATTATTTCCTGCCACTGAGACATGAAACCGCTTTTTTTCTGGCTCTGTGCCCCTGCTTTCATCGCTGTGAAGCCTCCTGTCTTGTAAGACACCTCCCAGAGGCCTCCAGATAATGCAAAACCACAAATTCTCCACATTGTCAGAATTTTGCATTAGGTGTCCTGCATCCTGTCTTTTTACTGTAGTGAGCACAAAAATCCTGCACCCGTGAGAAGACAGATGCAGAGTCCCAACCTCTGCCTATGCACCTGCTCCTTTAACCAGCCCATCCTGGGGCGAGCCAGCTCTTCCACAGCTGGCTAGCAGATGGAGAAAGGTGAGAACAGACAGGCTGCTGTTCAGGGTTTCTGTGGCAGAGTAGTAGGATTGTGCTAAGCTCCTCTTAACACATTATGCAGAAGCCTAAGTCTTTAGCTGAACCAGGACTACAATCCTCTTAATACGTCTTTGCAGAAATTCCGCGAGTTGCATGCACGCACGCACACACACCAGCACAGAGGAGCCTTCAGGAGCAGCTTACCCCTCGCAGGTGACAAACGACACCAGGCAGTTTTGGTGCTGGAAAGCCCATGAGCCGTCGAGTCACCCACAGATGAGAGATGGCTTTTGGCTTCCCCGAGCTTAAGGCACGTTATGATTGCCTACTCTTTATTTATGGGTAACGGAATTGCTTGTTAAGATTGGCTTGTCCTTTCTTGCAGGGGATTTTTGCATGTATGTTTGTTTTCTCTTTCCAGCATATTCATATGAAGTCTTTACCTCCCTTGACCTCCAGCAACAAGGCAACTCGTGTTTAGGTTTGACAGTCTGCGACAAATGTTTGAAATTAGTGAAGCTCTGTGCAGGACACCAGGATGTGTCTGCCGGAACTGCATGTGCCTGTGTGACTGAGGGACGTCCTTCTCCACTTGGAAATGGGGCTTCCCAGACCTCGTTCCTAATGCAATTGCAATGAGCAAGGGTTTATAATGTCTGTCAGGGTTCTCCTCCTTCATTGCAGCACTTTGATATCATAAGTATTAAGGCCAGGTTGGACGGGGTTTTGAGCAACTTGGTCTAGTAGAAGGTGTTCCTGCCCATGGCAAGGGGGTTGAACTAGATCATCTTTAAGGTCCTTTCCAACCCAAACCATTCTATGATTCTATAAGTATGCATTGGCTATTTATTTAGGTTGGGATTTCCAAAATTTACATGAGATTTTCAGTGCCCACCCATCTAGAGCCTGTGCTTTCAACACTGGCTGAAAAAAACCAATTCAGACCTATTTAAAGTGTCTTACATTAAGGTTCCCAGCCAAAAAACATCTGCAGAAAGATGCATGGGTCTTCTCCTCAGGAGCTGACATTCTCTGCCACCCTAAGACCCCAAGGGTGGGATTAGCTAGAGTCCCAGCTCCCAGGTTATGCTGGACCAAGGGCTGTACAAGCAGTGAAAGAGCTGACCATGATGAGCTAGAGAAAATGAAGCTTGGGCTCCTGCAGCTTGCCAACATGAGTACATTTTTTAATTTGTTTTGGATTATCTGCACTCTGGTAGGGTGTCCTAACCTGTCCTCCCCTCCACACTAGCACTGTCCGGTGTCTGCACCCACGCTGCTGTGAACAGCCTTGTGTAGCAGCTGAAACTGCAGAAGAAGCTGGCTTGTGAGCCAGCTGGCTAGGGAAGGGCCAGATAAGTGGCATTTTGAGAGCCAAATGCAGTCCTGCTGGTTCCTGAGGTTGGCCTCCAAGGCCTCTCAGTTAAGCCTGCAGCCACATGTCCTGGTGCTCAGCAGGGTCTGCTGCTCAAGCCTTGCAAGCCAAGTGGGCCCCAGGGCCCATGGGGATGGTGGTACTGCCAGTGCCCAGGATCATGGGTGAACAGTGGCTGTGTCTGTGCAGACGCTGTCTCCTCCAGGGCTACGTCAGGTCCTGCTTGCTGGGACTGTGTGGAGGGTCAGTGTCAATTATGGGCGGGTTGTCCTATGGGATGCTGTAACCCAGGGAGCTCTGCTGGTGTTGAGGCATCCTTGGTACATCAAAGCTTTTGTTTCGTCTTGCCAGCCATGGAATATTTTGAGTCTTTGGATAACTTTGAGATCGTGTCAGTGTCTCTGGATTTTTATCAAGAATAAGTGTGCTTAAAAAAAAGCAAAAGCCAGCTGTGCCAAAACCAATGTGGTGCACTCGTCATGGCATTTACAGTAAACATCTCCAGACAGGATTATACAGAGCATTTTTAATATTTGTGTCTTCTTCACACAGCCTGTTTCATCTCTTCCCTCTGCAGAAGTGGAAGGCTGGTCAAAGCACACACTTCCCCATCCTGGGGGCTAAGCACCAGCCCTGTCGTCTTGTGCTGTTACCTGAGTCTGAAGCAGGCAGTCCTACCCAAAGCAGGCTTTCATGGAAAGTCTGCGGAGCTGCTGCTCTCCCCAGAGCTGCTGCTGAACTGCAAGTCGCCCCAAGGCCTGCAGAAATACCCCACTGTGCCCTTGCACTACCTTCAGCAGGGCTGAAGGGTACACGAGCACAATTTCGTATGTGCTGAGGACTGCTATGACATGGTGGTTCTGTTGCATGAGGCCTGGGCATGTGAAGCCCCACCTTAGTATCTCTATCCCTTAATGATTTAAGGTGTCTGTGCTCCTTGCATATATCTGTGGTGGGTTTTGCAAACTTGTCTGTGCTGCCTCATCCTTCCGCTTGTGTCCTCACCAGCTGCTGGTGGTGGTGGAAGGCTGATGGCAGCGCTGTCTGGCTGCAGGCCAGGGCATGCAGCATTTGTACCCGTGGCTGTGCCTGACAGCAACCTTTGCTATATCACTCCACATTGCCTCACATGCAGCTCTGCTGCTGCTGCTCTGTCCAAATCTAGGACATCTATGCCTTTTTTCCACCTCCATGCCTGTCACAGCTCTGTCATCTGGACTCCAGAGTTTTTCCAGCCCTGGTTCCACCAGTGCATCCTTCGGCTGTCCTCAGTCCCCACTGTCTCTGGGCTTATGCAGCTGTGCATAGGTGTTGTTAGTCACTGTTTTTTGGAATCTCAATGGAGATAGGCTTAAAAACCCTGTGTTTGTGTCAGCATTGATTCATGTTTTAGGAACAGATATTCACTGATATATGAAGGCTCTTTCCTGACTTATTTCAGACACAATATTTATAATCCCTAGGCCTCTGCTGACATGTTTTATACTTACTGTCCTGTCTGGTCCAATTAGCACTATGCAGGGAAAGCTCTGTTCTTAGTAGGTTGACGTCTATGGTGCCCTCCATCAAAGCAATGCTTGTGAGCACTTGAGGAGAATGCTTTTAGGAAGGAAGTGCTCCACTGAAAGAAATCCCACCTGAAGATGACCTGAAATGTGATGATACAAGTAAGACTCTACACTGGTTGCAAGAAAGGGGAAGAAATTCCTGTGGCTCCTGTGGTACTGCATTATGATGTTCCCATTTTCCTTCAGGAAGCTGAAATTTAAAGAATGTTGGTTTTCTGACGATCACCTGCTGAGTTGGTGTCAGAGCCCTACTATCAGCTTGAGGTCCGAAGCCATGTCCCCTGTCTCAGAGACATCATGCTCTACATGAGGATTGCAATCCTGGCATTGTACCAGCTCCAATTTTTACTTAAAGAACAAATCAGTCGGAGCTAACCTCCCCATCCCTGTTTGAAGCCAGGCCAAGTCACAGCTGAGCACCATTTACGAAATAGTAACTGGAGCTCTGGAAACTGAACTACTATATTTATTCAGCCTGAGGTGAAGTCAGTCACCAGATAATTGCAAAGGGGAATGAACTTATTCCAGTAAGGTCAGTTTTACTGTTTCATCCCTTGCAAGCTCAGTTCATAGTTTCTGTTTGCTAACTGCAACTGAGCTGCACACAGAGGCTTTGTGCTGGGGGATATCTGTGAGAGGTAGGATGAAATGGTGCCTGTCTCAAAGAATTTACAGGAGAGGCTGTTTGTCTCATGCAGGTTAGTAGCAGGGCTGCTTCTTTAAGCAAAACAATTTCCTATATTCGCTGCCCTTCTCTTAGGAAACACTCACGTTAGGGTGTTTTCTAGGGGACGTGTGAGTCTGCAGCAGAGACGAAAGAGGAATCCTTTTGTGGAGGAAAGAGCAGGGAAGAAAAGAAAGGTTTGGGCAGAGAGGAGATGTGGCATGGTTTGGCAATGAAGTGCTGCTGGGAAAAAGAGGAGCAAAAGAGGCTGACACCCAAGAGCAATGCAACACGGTGAGCAGAAAGTCAAGATCAAGCATGCTGGGGGAGTGTCTCTGGCAAAGAGGGCTTGTGCTTGGCTGCACACCGTCTGTCCCAAATCTACCAGCAGTTTCTCCTGAGCTGGGACCATCTACAGAGAGGCCGTCAAAACCACTTTCCTGGACACTCAGCAGAGATGCTGGTTGAGCTCCCACCAGAGAATTGGCCTGGCTTCTGGAAATAGAGCCGCTCCAGTCACACCCCTTTCACGCTCCCTGCTCTTGGAGTGGCCAAACTATTGTTTGCAGGGCCTGCATTGCAGAGCTGCATGTGTGGAAGTGAAACAAAATCCCCACACCCAAAGAGCTGGGCAGCAAGTATTCATGACCTCAAACTTGTGTGTGGATGGTCCTACTTGCAAAGGCTTGAAATGACCCACTGTCTGACATGCTGAACTGCAGCAGCACCACGATGCTGCTCATAGTCTTGGAGCCTTGCTTTTAATCCGGTTTGCCATAGAACATCAGATCTGTCACCTGAAGGATATGAATCCTTCCATGCTAGTACCTGTCATGCCCATTTCTACACTTAGCACCCCACTTTTCCAAAGGTTTTATATTCCTATACATCACAGCTAGGTCAGAAACAAATATTCACGGATCAGGTGGACAGATGCTGTCCATTCTGGTCATAGCAGACATCTGAATCAGCCTAATGGCTCCATAAGTCTGTCCATTCTGAGTCAAAATGTGATGATTATCAGTTCCTCCAGAGAAATCCTGCAAGATTCTCTGCAGTGGTTGGTTCTGGACTAAACGAGCTTGGGGGCAAATTCTTTCTCAGGCCCATGGCCTTGAAATCAGTTTATCAGAAGCAATAAGGGACATTTTTCTTTTGAAGTCTGACATGTTTTAAATAGTTACTATTCCAACACAACATTTGGAGACCATTATAAATACTACCTACTTCTTAACAAAAAATCTGGCTTGGCTCTCGTGCCCCATAGCACCCTGAGACAGTGAGTTCCAGCTAATCTGATAAGATGACAGTAAGGTCACATGCAGCGTTCTGAGGTGTCTTCTTGCTGTTGGGTTGTAGAGCTGCAAGTTCAGAATATCTTTCTTCTGTAGCTTGTTCAATGTTTTTGTTGCAGCTCTTTCCGTCTGTCTTCCCTCCAAGTCAAACTTCCTCTGGATTTGTAGCAGGGCTATGTACAACAAGTATGCCAATGAAATCCTGCCTTCCACTTCCCTCAGCTCTCCACCACCATCCCTTCCCCAGGGCTCAACAGAATGGCAGAGCTCCCAAAAAGAGTCATGGTGATAGAGATGTTCCTAGATGTCTGCTGTTGAACCACTCCAGCCTTTTTTGACAAAGAAGTTCTTGCAGAACTTGGTGGAAGGCAAAGGGAGGAATTTTAAAGCCATCCTCCCAGTGGGAACCCAAAAGTAGCAAGCAGATGTACCACACAGCCTGTCTTGGTGCAGGCCCTCATGCCCTTCCCCAAGGGATGCCAATGTGCCAGAAGGCACTGTGCAACTGGAAGTCTCTGATGTTACATAGTGCTGACGAGCCCTGGCCTCACAGTGGTTCAGCAGGGGTCCAGTTTGACCTCATCCAGCTCTCTGGTAGCCATTGCCCTAAGCATCAGAACTCCTGGAGCTGCAAGGCAGGACTGACGGCAGCACGTGTTCTCCTGGACACAAAGATCAATTCTGGCCTCAGTGCATGCTGAAATGGAAGTGGAAATGGTGCCTTTTCATTAGCACACTGGAGTACTGGCATGTACCTGCTTCTGTGCCAGCAGGTATTAATGCCCATCAGAGCATGCCAACCAGCAGGCACTGTCTAATCCTGCTGTTGTATAATGAATAAGATTA
This sequence comes from Mesitornis unicolor, assembly GCF_000695765.1. Lineage (NCBI taxonomy): Eukaryota > Metazoa > Chordata > Aves > Mesitornithiformes > Mesitornithidae > Mesitornis > Mesitornis unicolor. The sequence continues at coordinate 46,617 of NW_010189204.1, read as the reverse complement.
TTGAATGGGGGAACTGAAGGTCAAAGAGTGAGAATGAAGCTGCCTGGTGTGGAGCTGCTGAGATCCCAGGGGTCAGTCCCTGCTGGTGACCTCCTTGCTCTTCCTCCTTGGGGCCTGTCCAGTGCTCTTCTCTAGATCTATATGCTCATGCTCAAGCAGGGAGGCTATGAAGACCCCAGCTGATAGAAGGGGCAAGTCCAATTTCAGGTCCAGATACTTCTGCCCACTTGTGCTAGACATAGCTAGAGATCAGAGTCCCATCAATATCAGACTATTGTTGAAAGCTGGGGCTGGTGCCTGACAAAAATAGATGGAGGCTTTCCAAAGGATGAAACTTCCTTCCCTTCAGCCTGTTACAGGCCTCTCAGTGTGACTGCACCACAGAAAAGAGTGTCCAGCACCCAAGCAAGAAAGAATATATCTGAGATTATAGTGCTGTAGTGCTGCAGGCACGGAAAAAGGACCAAGAAGCAGAAATGGCAGGTGGATGTCCAAACTACCCACAGGTGAAAGATACAAGACAGAAAGGGAAAGTGGAAATGCAAGAGAGTTTGAAGGAGACAATAAACCCAAGTGTTTTCCTTGTATCAGCTCTTCATTATAAGCAAAAGCTTCCATCCCTGGAAGCTGAGGACTCTGAAGATAAAGATCATTCAGTTCACAGAAGAAAGAAGAGGGTTGGTGCATTACTCTGTAGGCCCTCAGGGAAGAGTTGGATGCTTAAGACTTTGGGTGGACTCCAAAGGGAACTGCCTTCCAGCAGACTTCAGCTGAAAGGACTGATCTGTCATCTGAAGCATTTGGGGAGGGGGAACAGGGTTCTCAGGATTATATGAGGTCCACACAGCTGAACATCTAATTGATTTCACCAAATGCAGAATTCCCTATCATCTGCCTTTTTTTGAAATTATCCAGAAATAGTGGGAGGGAATCAAAAGCTGAGGCTAATGCACAACAGCTCTGTTAATCATTTATTAGTGTCTGGTTGGTGCTTGTAATGTGTGCGTGGAGATGGCTCTGATGAGCTCTGAACTTCTGGTTCCCATCTGGAACCTCATGTCGTGCCCAGACTTTGTTCAGACTTTGTTTACCTTCAATTGGCCATCTGGCCTGTCACCAGGAAACACACCAGTACAGGTATTGATCTGTGCAATTGATTTTGTGTCACTTTCTCCTCTGGGGGTGTATTCACATGAAAATAACTCAGAAAATACCAAGTTCAGAATGCCACCGTGGACTCCCACAAGAGTCCTCTGCCATGAGGATGTCTCCCCCCTGCCAGGGAAGCTCTCTGTAAAGAAATGGGTGTTCAAGCAGCAGTATCTGTTAGTACATTGACCAGTCAGAACTGAAAAGGTTAAAGGCCTGGGAGGTACAAACTCATTCCTTCTCGTTCAAGCCAAATGTCAGGTTTCTGTTGAGCAGATGTGCCTGGAGAACATCATGAGGGTGTCTTGTAAGAGCCAGCCCACTGGGGTCCTTGGGCAACATTCCCTTGAATGTTGAAGGGACTTGAAAGAAGTAATCTGGTCCCTAGACAGGCTGGGTGGTTCCTCTGCTCACATCTCTTGGGTTCTCACAGGAAGGCTGGCATTCAAAACTGTCCCCTGCAGCAGGTCACCTCCAGAAGTCTGGGATTTCCCTGCCACCACCACTCTTGGGAGCTCTGCCACCCCGCTGGCCCTGGGGAGGTGTTGGGTACAGGCAGGGGGCTGGAAGGAGGGAGGCAAGAAAGGGACAGTTTTGGAATCTGCAGGCAAAGATCCTGAGCTGGATTTGGTTCATAAAACCATCTCCCAGAGACACAGGGAGTGAGAGGGTCTCTGGTGGGAACAGCTGGGTTATGGGAGTGGCACTCATTGGATACAGTCTGGGGCACTCATGGTCTACCTCCTCTCAGAGCCACTGCTGCCATCATACGGCTTTGTCCACTCAGCAGCGCTGGGGGCCCATTCAGGCCATAAGGCAGAGCCCAAAGGGATATGAAGCTCAGCATCCCAAAACATCCCCTTGGCCCTGAGTGGACGTGAATATAAGCTAAGAGTGGTACAAAACTGATACAGGAAGAAGTGGCTGCTCAATTTTAAATGGTCACTAAGAAAAAAAAAAGCATTTCCTGGGACCTGTGGTCCACCATTCCTGAAAGTCAGACATGTCTGATGGACAAGAAGCAGCACAGTATTACAGACATTCCTGTTTCCATTCAGTCAGTGGCACAATCCATATCCCAGTGCCTTAACGCACTGTGCTCAAGGCCCTAACCGAGGTGCAGTTGTCTTACCATGTGGCCATGGACCATCACCCTTTTTCAGTTCAGACTAGATTTCCTTTAAGGAAAGAATGTACTAGAGGGATTATAAAGACAGCCAAGGGATGAGGTAAGAATAATAGGAGGAGCATTTTCAGTAAGAATGAAAACAAACAGCAGCATTAGAGAGATATTTATTTATGGGCTTACAAAGGAATGGGTGGAAATCTGCTAACAGACCAATTTTTTGTCTATTGTCTTCTGCTGAATCTGTCCTAAATTTTGCTAGACCCTTTTCTCCATTGGGAATGAACTGGAGGACTTGCTAACAAGTGAAACCGAACTTTTCTATCCTCCTCACCTCAAATTTGGCTCCAAAGGCCAGAGTTAGGCAGCTGGAATACATTTTCAATAGCTCTGAGGACATCTGACGCTATTCATCCAGATGCACTGAGCCTCTGAAAAGGGCTGCTCCACTCATATTTTGGAACCTACATTCAGGCACCAACCTTTGAAAGGCTGGGGAACTCTAAGCAGCTCTCCTGCTGCTGCACCGTAAGGGAGGGAATAGGCCAGAATCCAGCTCTCAGCTACTCTAAAGCAGCGGCTTTAGCCCTAGCATTCATAGTCAGCACCTGCATTTGGCAGCAGGTTAGTCTTCAGGCATTTTTTGGACTACAGCCTTAATTTAAAGTCTCTTGAACTTGCAGTCCTGTCCTGAGCTCTTCATCAGCCATGCTGATGTGCAAAGGAGGCTGGAGGGAGCTGATCCCAAAGTTACATTGGGCATCACTTAGTTCTTTGTCTGCACCTCCCTTTTTTTCTCTTTTCAGCTTTTCAGACAAATGGCCTGCACGCTCCAAGGGAAAGCAGGTTGATGGGGAGTGCCTCAGTCCCTGCCAGGCCTGCAAAAGCACTCAGACCTTGCCACAGATGTTAGCAAAGGTTCTTTGCCGACAACTCTGTTGGCACCTTTTTCCTGCTGCTCACCTGGATGGCATCCCATTGGAAAGGCTCTGGGGATAAATCTCCACTGCACATTCATAGCTCGCATGTGTTCTTCCAAGCTAGCTCCTTATCTCGCTTCCCCCTTTCCAAAGACTGTGCTTTTCTCTGCTGCATCCAGCCCAGTGGCAGCAGGCAGGGACTGCAGCCATGGAAGTGTAAGCCAGGCTATTTAGTTTGATCAAAACCACAGAAACCCAGGTGCAAGGAAGGATAAAAATTTCCATTTACTGCTGGGAGTCTCAATCTTAGGACTCATGTGTGAACAATAAGACTAGACAAATTAGATCCTAATTAATATCAGGCATATTCAATAGTCCTTGCAGCTGATGGATGTTTTTCCACTCAATTCATTGCCTTGTGGATTAGGACCCATGAACAGAGGGTGAAAACAGAAACCAGAGCTGTAGAGACTGATAGACTTTTCTCCTGGGGAGAGAGCTGCCTTGCAGTACCATGTGTGAGGAGAAGGCACTCCTTCAAGAGGTAAGGGAGATGCTGGAGCTGATCCCCTGTCCTCTGTGGTGGTGATGGAAAACATGAGATCTGAGGAATTTGGGGCAATTCCCATCGAGCAGGAGATGGCTCTGCAATGAGGTCCACTCCTTCCAGGGTTGGAACAAGTTAATAAAATGAAGATTGAAGGCTTGAGGGGCTGAGGGGCAATGGCTCTGTAACCTGCAGGCAGCAGGCAGGTTGTAGGACTTGCCCTTGTTTTCTGGCATCGGTTTCAAGTGAAAAAGGCTTTGGTGTCAGATCCTGGCCGCTCTTTAAGGATGCTACTTGAGACTCAAAAAGACCTTTTTTTTCTTTTTCCTCTCCGTCCCCATGTTCCCCACTTTCTTCCCAAACTGCTCCCCCATGACTGGCGCAGCTGGGGCCTGTGCATGCAGTGCCAGGGATCAGAGAGGCTGGTATGAGCTGGCCGTTGCATGGGCAAAACGGCACGGCACGTATGAACCACCACTGTGCTGTGCCTTGTGCCTCCAGTTGCACAGCAACCCAGCAGTGACACACACTTGAGTCCCAGCCAACTGCCAGGGTCAGCCCCACTGGCACCTGGTCCTTAGCACCCCTCCAAAAAGTGGAAGGGGAGCGAGCATCCTTGCTGTCAAGGAAAGAGTCGGCTGATGATGCCTGACGTGAGGCTCGGGGAGCGCGTAGCAAATGCTCCAAGTTCTTGGCAGGCCAAAACAGGGGCTGTGGGGTTTATTTATTTATTTTTGGCGAGGAGGAGGGGTTATAGGAGAGAGAAGGTTATGATTTAAATATCTATCCTGTTGCCAACCAAAAATGTCAGTGCGGTGTTAAATTACTATTGACATTGCAGGCCAGCATTTGGCCCCCCTCATCCTCTAACGTGGCTCTCCACGCGGTGTCTCTCGCTCAGCCCTGATGAGACTGCTATAAAGGGAAAGCAAGCCTCTCTGGCAGACACTGGAGACGTTTCATCCCCCCTTTCCCTGGCTGAACAGGCTGGCCTCCAATAGCAAGGGAGGCTGGGACACTGTGCCCCCCCAGCCCTCCCTCCTGGCTGCCTCAATGCTCCTTTTGATTCAAAATTAATAGCCTGCCCTTTGCAAAACTGGCTTGCTCTGCTGCAGGCCCCGTGATGTGTGCTCCAGGTGGTGGAGGGTGCCAGGAGGGGCAAGGAGCACAGATGTGCTCAGGCCTTCTTCTGGTTTTGGATACTTTTCCCTAACATGTCCCAATTGCATGTGGCCAACGCCAGATGCTTTATTTTTCAGGCAGTTCCATGACTTTCATGGGGTTCAAGGCTTTTTAATCTCTTCCTCCCTTCACAGATATTCAGGTTGAGGTATCTGCTCAGCTGGGCTCTTGGCGGGGTGAAACGAGATGAAAAGTCCTCTGCCGCTGCCTGGTGTTGCCTTTCATGGAGCTCTCCAGCGGGGCTCTTTCCAACAGTTACAGGGCACGCAGGGGCCATGTAAGGTAGGGTGCAGGCTCAGATGTCACCCTTGACTGATCTTGAGCCACCAGTGGGGTACAGAGACGAAGTACCCAGCTGGGCTCATGTTGCCAAGGGCTTAGCTGTAGGGAGGGAAAGGTTGTGTTGAAGGGGTCTCCTGGCACTAACATACGTAGGGGAATGGAAAAGGTGAGGTGAAGGGACCCTAAAAGAAGGGAATGAAGGAGAGCAGGAGAGTCAGAAGAACCTGTATGGAGGTCGATCACTTCCCCACACCAAGGGGAGGCCAGCTGAGACCAAGAACCCCAGATCTTGTGCTGCAGTCAAGCTAGCTCTGGAAACCACACTAGGCAGCACTTAATCCTGTGAATAGGCCCATTTGTCCTACAAGATTTGAAATCAAAGCTCTGTGTACTGTGCACTAGAAGTTGTGGGGGGTCACACTGGTAAAAGGATGGACACTCTGCAAAATCAGGGTCTATACATTAGCAAGGTTTGTGCCAAAGGAAAAGTTAATGAAAAGCAGCATGACCCTGCAATGACTTGGCTGGCTAAGACTGCAGGCTCTGTTTGATTTTGCTTCTGATTAATAATATCCACCACTTCACTAATGTCTCTCAGATGAAATGACCTGCATGTGTAAGCTGCATAGCAGGACCTCACGAGTGTGGGAATAGCAGGTAGCATGGACCGAAGCAGGGAGGGTGTCCAGGACTGTGGGTGCTGCCTGGGAGCTGAGGTGGTGGTGGAGAGGCACGCAAGAATCTGCAAATTAGAGAGTGTGGAGTAAATGGGCAATTTGTTCTGTGCCTTCTCCAATCAGTGTATCAAGGAGTTCCAGTTGTTCCAGCCCAAAATCACCACTTTGTTGAGTTGACACACCAGCAACAGCAGATTATCGTCAAACTTTCATCGCCCAGGGCTGAGCATGAGTGTGAGAAATTTCAGCCCCGGGGGAAAAAAACAAACCTCCAAATAGTTTCAGAAGGTTGCCGAAGCCAATGAAAAGAACTGCTTAAAATAAAAGTGCCACTTCAACTATTAAAGCAGCCAACGTGTAAGTGCATCCTGGCAAGGAGAAGAGAAATTGCATGGTCTGATGTGGTCAGTGCAGGATTCCAAAAAGGCGTCTGACTTAGTACGCCATCAAATGGAGACTTAGCCTTGTTCCAGCAGGATATTGAATCAGGGCCCTGTTAATCAAAAAGCCATTGGGCTGCCTATTGATGTGAAAGACTCCTTTTTGTCAGTAAGTCTTCTTATAGTTTGCACCCACCAGAGTGAAGCAGGCAGGACTGTGGGCCATGTCGCCTGTGAGGAGTCAGTGGCGACTATGACCCCTTGTAGTATCATTGGTGCTTTTCTGCCCCTCTTCCTGAATGGAGGGGACTGCTCAACACTACTACGAGATAAAGTGGTCCTGAGTATACAGGGCTGTATAGCTCTCTACAGGCAGCTCAGCGTGGATCTTGCCATGCCTGCACTTCCCCAGCTCCAGCTTATCCTTTCATGCTACACATCCAAACACATTGCACACCGGCACATTTTGTAAAAGACCAATTCATGGCAGCCTTTTCTACTCCATCTCTAGCACTGCTCACTTCCAGCTTCCTACAGCCCTATTGCACAAGTGAGCTATGGTGGCCCGGACAGAAGCTGTGTCAGTTTTAAGCCTCAAGCTGGTATGTCAGCTCATTACTCTGGTGTTTCTGACATTCTTGCTGTCTCTTTCTGTTTTGTTTTATCATCAGTGGAAAACAAATTCTCTTGCCTTCATCAAATCATCTCTTTCCAATTCCTCTAAATGGCTTGCACCTTTTGTCTCTCCTTTCATCACCATCCTCCTCCGTGGCATGGTTGGTTCCCTCCATCATGCCTGATCCTGCCTTGCCTGTTGATATCTGCATCATCTGCATGGGAAGCTCCTTGGGGAAAGAGGCTGGTCTTGCTTGCTGTTTTTCTAGCATCGAGTACACCTCTAGTGCTGTATAAATAATTAACAGGCATCTGTCAAAAGCAGACGAGAGCACACCTGCGCGTGAAGCCTCTAGCTACTACTGCTTCCCTGACAGCGTGCTCAGCTTCCCACGGAGGAGTCATCCCGGGATATGTGAGGAGGTGTGGTAGAGGGATCACTGGCTATGGCGCAACCATCACTTTGGGGAAACTACCCTGCAGGGGATGGGCTGGAAAGCTGAGTCATGGTTGCAGGGAAAACTGTTCAACTCCCCTTGCTGCCTTGCTGTGTAACTGGTCCAAGATCCTTAGTGGTTGCTCTTTATTAATTTGCTGCATCAGACTAAGGGAAAATGCTAGCTTTGATGAGTTGCCAAGTCCTTGCTGAATTATAACAACTACTAGAAACACCAGCAAGAGTGATTTTAGAAAGAGCAGGAACAGATATATGTTTGCGTATTAGGTCTTCAGCAATTTTAGCAGGCACTGATTTGGGCCTTTGGCCATAAAGAGCCACAGTGCAGTGGAAAGAGACCAGTTCTGCTTACAGAGGGTGCCTGTGCCCCGTAAACCACAGGGCTGTGCACTGGGGAGGCAGCCAGATTTAAGGGAGCAGACTGTGGGCCCTTGCTTTCGTGGAGCTGTCATCCCCCCTGCCCTGTGGAGGGATGCCCTGTGGAGGGATGCCCTGTGGAGGGATGCTTGCTGGCTGTGACATGTGGGGAGCAGCAGTGAGACTCCCCCAGTGCTCCCAGTCTGCAGGGGCACGTGCCTCTCTTCTGGATCCTGCTCGGACACTGAACCACAGGGCTGCACACTAAGGGCCAAGACTGGCCCTTTCCAGCTCCCAGTGTCTGCCTCAAAGACAAGCCACAGCAAGTCACGTACAACCTTGTGTTGCTGCACGTGGCAAGTCTGGGTATTCACCTCTGTGCAGAGCGAAAAAACCTCTAAATCCCGAGCCCCAGACATCTTTCCCTGCCAAGAACCATGTTTTTCTTACATGGTGCTGTGCAGGGTGGTGGCTGCTCTGAGAGCTAACCCGGAGTCAGCTGCAGGACCTAATGAGAAGCCATTTGCTACCACAGCAGGATATCTGTGTGCAGCCTGAGCCCATGTCTAATGAGAGGTGGATGGCAGGTTGGCACAGGAACACAACTGATCCAGTTGTGTGGGAGGCCAAGCATCCCCACTCCGGCTGAGCAAGGTACTTGACAAGTGCCAGGAATATCACGGAGTGATGTTTTGGAAATGGATTGTCTCAGCAGAGACCTCATTATGTTGATGTAGCTGCAAGAAACGTCTCATTTAGCATCATGCTATGAAAGCCAGGAAGGTTTTATATGAACCACAAACCAGAGGGACATCTCAGAAGGTAATACGATGCAAGAACATCCCATGGTGTTTGTGTAGGACTATGACAAAGTTTTGTAGGGCACTTGTGTCAGGATGGAGCATGTCTTAACTTTGTTGTTATTCTGGGGCCCAGCACTACAAGAGTAATCCAGAGGCTCAGTGTTTACAATACATGCAAAGAAAGTTTTACTGAGCTTCAGACTGCTTTCAGTACTGTCAACCCAACATGCTCCTTTCGCTTATGTGTGTCTGCTCAGCAGCCAAAAGAAAAGCAAAATACATTGGAGGGGAGGGAGTGGGGAGAAATGTTATGAAATGAAAGATCAGAGGATCAAGAGCACTTTTGAGGCTCAAACATGCCACACACAAGCTCTGGGCCTGTGGTCAGCCGGAAAACATCAGTTTAAAATTCCACAATAGCCCTGGTATTTAATCCTTCTAATGCAAATTCCCCCCACCCCAGTCCTAGATCGGCACTACTACTGTGGTGGCACAACCCGAGCCTTTAAGCCCTTTTGAAGTATGCAAGAGTCCCTGTTTCTCAGCAGGAGGGCTGGGAAGCTATGTCAACAATGTCAAAAATGTTCCTGCGATTACTGTACCTTTCTGAGCAGAAACCAGGAGAGAAAGCAATTAATGCCTCCTAATCTGGCTCATAAATAAAACTTGTTCTCCATGGAAGCATCATCTCTCTAGCCCCTAATTAGGATGGCTCTCTGTCACCTTCGAGCCTGCAATAGTGGGAGGAAGGACACCCATTATCTCCCTCTGCCCAACACAAGGGTTAGATGTATACATCTGCAAGTGAAGCCAAGTGTGTGCAGTTGCAAGCAGTACTGTGCCTCTGTGATGTTCTCCATGGTTCAGTTCCCAAAGCAGCCAGATATGGCAGGACCTGGGCATTGGGCTCCTGGCCAATCCCTGCACTGAGCAGCTCTTATCCAAGATGTACCAAGGGTGAGGCAAGGGGAAGGAGCCAGAAGGCACAGGTGTTGACATATGATGGTGATGAGAACTGTAGACCACTCCAAGTCAGACAGAGGGAGAGGCACAATGTGTATTGGCAGACAGTCCAGCCTTATCAACAGCTGAAGTGCATGCCAAGTATTTCCACCAGCCTTCCCTGTATAAGCAGGGTGACTTCCTATCAGCCTCAGGAGCAAGAACTTAGATGGAGAGCCTGGAGCAATGCTTATAGACCAGTTCTCAGAGGGCATCCAAGTGTGTCTGCATTGCATGGTCACTCCAGGTCTTTGACACATGGGTCCTTTCTCCTTGGGTATCCTGGTGGTCTTCTCTGTGGGCTCTGGGAGGAGCTGTCTGCTCCAGAGCACAGGGAAAGCCTCCTCTCTTGGAGGCAGCATCTCTACTAGACACCAGACTGAACTGGAGCAGACCTCAGACTGTCTCACACATGAGAAGTGTATGTGTAAAGACCATTCATGTGCACAGGGAAGGAAACACGTGTGGGTGAACAGGACAAGAGGAGAGAACAAATGCACCATATGGGAGCAGCAAGGGAAACACAGAGATGGCTGTGTCTTCTGAAAGAGTGGAGGGGCTGAGCATAGCTGGTGGGGTCATGGCAGGGAACAGATAAATACTTCAAGACAGGAGAAATAGCAAGGTGATGGGATGAACCCAGGACAGCAGAAAGGTTGATGGTGGTGGCAGGGGTACAAGAAGACAGCTGAGTGCAGCCCAGGAAAGCTGATCTTGCCTTTGCAGTCCCAAGCATGTGAGAGGTGTGGGGGTAGAAAGGGCCAACACTTGGGGAGATGAGGAGACTGGAGAGGAGCCAGTCATGGTTCTCACCACCTCCTGCAAGAGATCCAAGCATCTGCAAAATAGGCCTCACAGCTCCAAATGACAGACTGTGGGAGACAAAGAACCTTATCTACACCCTTTTGCTCAACAATAACACCAAAATTAGGCCACTGAGGTGTAACCCATGTCCTGGCCCTATATGTGAGACCCGAGCCCACCCAGTGCTCCCCAGCTACAGCTCCTGCACATGTGGAAGGCAGTCCAGATGGGAGAGAAGTGCTTGAGGCCTTGCTTTCTCAGCACCAAAATGGTATCACCAAGCCATTCCCACGAGTGTATGCCACCCTTGCTGAGCTCAATGCACCTCAGAGGGAGAAGCATGGCTTTGCTGGGAGCTCCTGTCTGCAGGGACCCAGTGGCCCCTTGCTCTTCCAGTGGAGCCATGTTGAGGAGATGTGGGACCCACCTGCAGCCAAGCATGCCCACTGCCAGGCCAGAGAGCCTCTGCAGCGATTTAGATGAACCTGCAGGAAGCATTGTGCCTGTTTAACTTCAGTAACTTAAAAATCCTACCCCTAAGTGATGGAGGGAAAAATGATTTTGGATCCTGCTCCACCCTGTGAGGTGCTGAGTTGCCAACAGGCTTGTTCTCCCTCCACAGAGTAGGGGGTGATATAGGAATTCGTGATTCAGGAATTTGTGATATAGCATTTTCCCCCCTCTGTTGACTGTGCAAGACTGTGATGAAGCCAGGCTTGGCACTACCGTCCCCATCAGCAATTCTGCTAAGAGGAATTTGAGTTTTTATGGTCACTGATAAGATTAAACTCTTTGTTGCAGCTGGCTGAGGCAGACCCGGCTTCAGACTGTGTGAAGGCACTGCTGCGAAGGCAGAGTGAAGGTGGTTTGGTTGCTCTCCTTGAGAATTCCCACACTTGCAAATGTTTGGATTTCATCTTGGCTACAGTCTTATCTCCATGCTCGCTGGTATGCAAAAGGTCTAGACCTATGGGTAAAAAGGACAGGAGTCCCTTGGGGTGGGTTTCTTCCCACTTTCTCATAGAGCTCTGCTGAAAGCTGTGGCATCTCTGTGCATCTCCTGTGGGATGAGCACTGGAGGACAACATCAGACACAGCTCCTCTTCCTCCTCCTCCAATGGTCCTCAGTGAGGGCAGGGAAGATGATCAGCATCCTGTGACCTGCAGCTCTCTTCCTTATGCAGCCTGCAGAAGCTCTCAGGGGTCTCCACTCAAGAAGTCTCCTGAGGCTCAATGGCAGTCCTCAGGTCTCCCCTCAATTATGCGCCTGCAATGTTCATTCATGTCCCCACCTCCAAAGCTGTAGAAATCTTTATTCCTCAGCAAATCCAAATAAGACCCTCAGCTCCTACCTTGAAAGCTTGGTCCCATGTTGAGTCAGCAGCCAGCAGGAGCCCAAGAACCTTGCCCTGAAGCTCCCCATGGACGGAGAAGGGCCACCTTTGCTCCTTTTCACACTTGGAGGGTCACAGTCCCACCAGAGGGGGGAGAATCCTGGGGACCTGGGGAGGGAAATGCTGGTAAAGAAGGGTCAGAGGGATTCCTGGCAGCTCTTCCCTGCTGTTTGTTTCCTCTGCTGGTAGGTAGAGGTGTTGCTAAGTCCAAATTATGGGGCTGTTCCCCAAAACCCACCCTAATATTACAAACTTAAAAAACTCAACTATTTATCAAATGAACCAATTCCCAGGTGTGCCCATGAAACTATTTTCTTCTATCCTAAACCGTAGTTTTAACTTCTCCCTGTGATTTACTGTGAAGTCTAAATGCTAATTCAATGATTACCCTCTGGCAGATGCACCCTGAGGGACAAAGGGCCGAATCACTTCACCTTTGGTGGGAAATGCCTTCCTTGACCCCACAGCCCATCCGTGGAGAAGGGGCTCATCTTCTGCTTGACTTTAGGTTGTGAGTTACCCCATTCTGAGTCTGGTTGAAGTGGGAGAAAGGGAAAGGAGAAGTGCTGTGCCAAGCGAGTGCAGCTCTCTGAGAGCTTGGCTATTTCCTTGCATGAGGGCACTGGATGTGCAGGAACCAGACTGGGTGAGCTCAGGCCTCCCATGCCCTTTCCACTTGTGCCAGAAAGGTAAGGTATCCAGGGACAGGTGGGCAGCACTGCTTCCATTTTAAGAGAATGATTTGTAATGAGCTAGGCTGCTGCTGCTTTCTCCCTCCTGAGATGCCAGCCTTGTCCTGTGAGTCGTCCGTAGGGCATGTCTGCTTCCACTGTGGCACCTCATGAAATAAGAGTTAATTGGGTTTACAGGCCCCAAGATTGAGGAAGTTGCCATTGCAGATCAATGCCCAAGTGACCTGCCCCAGGTATCACAGGGATGTAGGAACATAGCAAGGAGCTAAACCAGGCTTGCCTGTGTCTGGAGCAGGAACTGTAATCCCCAGTTGTGCCTCCCTGCAGCCATCGTTATACCTTCAAGGGGCTGTGGTGTGAACGGAGAAACTGGGCACTGCGTCCTGCTGGGATAGCCATGGGGCAGCCCTCAAGGAGAGCACTTCAGACAGGCAGCAGCAGCAGGTGCAATAAATGAATAAATTAAATTAAATATTGGCAGAACAAGATGTAAGAAAAGGTACTGTCCTATGTCAAATAAACAGGGTAGATGTTAGAAGACCTTGCTCATGGCCTCCTGGAGTCTAGTCCTATATATGTAGGTGACAACAGGGACACAATCTCACAGCATTTGAAATTAATGTAATTTTAAATGGATGTTCTATGGAAACAGTGCACAAAGCAGTGCCATGGCTGTCACCTGCACTTTGCCACGCAGGTCCATTAGTTCAGGCTACAAAGCAGTTGCCATCTCACCATGGGAGTGCTCTCAGACCAAGCAGGGTATTTAGACATTACACAGAGCACTTCCCATCACTCCAAGGGCTGGCGCTGATGTTGAGAGCTGCAGCTCCTGAAGAAGGGGTCACACCACACTCTGCGGGGCTTCAGCGATCCCATATTTCAGCAGGGCTGCCACCAGCAGAGGTCCTGACATACCAGTTTTAATTAAAAGCCGTATTTTCTATTATGCTGCACAGCTCGTACATGCTGACTACTGCTCTTTCACCTCACCAGGGCTAAGTCCACACTTTAAAAAATGTCATGTGTCAGTCAGACAGAGCCCATGGGGGCCACAGCACTCATGAACCAGAGCTGGGTTTGATCAGAATAATGTGTAGGAAACAAATGGAAGAGGACAGAGCTATGGAGGGGGCAGTGGGGGGAGGTCCTGGATGGAAACAAAGAGAAAGGAAACAAGGAGATCCTTGAGGCAAGTGGGTGAAAGGAAAGCAAAGGGAAAAGGAGGTAGGTAAATATATGTGGTGAAGAAACAGCGGATGCCTTTCTTGGGGTCAGTGTATTTTAGGCATTGAGTAGGCCCAGAGTTTCCCTCCTGTCTCTTGTGAGCATCGGTCCATGCAGAAATGCCCAAGGGGGAGAAAGAAAGAATTGTTATGTTTGTTGTAGATGGGAAGAACAGTTGTATAAAAAGCTTATAGACTTACCTGAAATCTCTCAAGGACTACTGAGTGGAACTGGCCTTCTGTCTGATACAACAACTCACACCAGCCTTTCTGACTAGGAATTGTTCCCAGTTTTTTCTAAACGTTTTGCAGTCACTGGTCTCCATCTGGAGCCATGTCTTTCCAATACAAGGCTGGCCCTCCTTAGCAGCCTGTCATGACCACCGTTTCCTCCAGGGCCCCCAGCTCCCTCTGGTGTGTTGGCACATGGTCACACATTCCCTCTGGCCCTCCTGATGTGGTTCACCACCCCAGGGACTGTCAGCCTCCCTAGCAAGGTTGACTGGTGGTTCTTCGTCCTGAAGTCAACAACCGTGGGCTGAAAGAGGTTGGAGCCACTCAGATCATGCACGGGTGCCCTGTGAGAGGGGTGGCTGTGACCCCGGGGAGGAGGTGTAATGCAGGGGAGAAATCCACAAGATCGAGTTGGCATCTAGCTGATCAGGGAAGGAGAAGGTAGGGCTGTGCCGCCTTATCTCCCATCACCTGTAGATGGCTCTTTCATACTCCGGTAAGGCTGGAGCAAAGCTGCCTCAACCCAGCACTCCTAAAATGCTGCCAGTGATACGGCTACAGTGGCCTCCAAGAAGGAGGAAAGGGGAGGAAAATGACCCCCCCTGTAACCTCCAAAACTATGTTTGGCTCACATGGAAGCAGAGAGGAAAGCTTAAATCCTAAGCTCACCCTTTCCTCTGACTTCCCACGCCTGAAATGAGGAGTTGCTTGGCTTTCCCATGATCACGTCACGGAAGCCAAGCTGTTGGAAATGACCTCATGCTCTTGCCCTCCTGCCTGACAAGGGTATGGGGCTGCCAGGACACATGACTGCGGGGCTTTGGTAACACAAGATGGGAGCTATTCACCCCAGCTATATTAAGAACATTTCACAGGCTCTGGCCTCTAGGTTAAGTTTGCTCGCTGGGATTTGGTGTCAGCAGTTTTGAAAACACTCCTCTCTCCAATAGCAGTGGAAATTTGTAGACTCCCTTTGAGACCGACCCAGCACCCACAGGAGTGCCCGGAGTGTCAGAACAGGCTAAACATAGCACTACTAATTTTGGAGATGTTAGGTGATCAGATAAGGCGAGATGAGGGCAGGAGGAGAGGGAGAGTGTCGGCAAAGCTAGTGATGTTAGGCAGGGATAAGTGGGAAGGAATGGTTAAAGGGTCTCACTAGTGGGCTCCAAAAAGGAGAAAAGCTATTCAATTTCAGTAGCTGGCTGCAGAAACCCACTTCTGCACTGTTCCCAAGACAGCTTCATAATGCAGCTCCCATTGCCTTGTATCAAATAACCAGGCAGGATCCTGTGGTTTAGGTAAATGACCCAGTCACTGCAGTGGGTTAAATGATCTTTCCCACCGACAAAAAAGATGCACGCTGACTTTATGAGTGGCTGGGAAAAGTTTTAGGATGTTTGCACTCAACACCTACTTGCAACTCTGCTTCTGCAGGAGTATGTACGACATCCCACAGCTCTGCTGGTGCAGTGTTCCTCAGCTGAGGAAGGACAGAGTCATCTGTTTTAGCTTAACCTACTGCTAAAACTGGTTTGCACTAAAAACTTTGCACTGAAACAGATGAGGGAGAGCTTACACGAAGTAACCATCAGCCAGCAGGCAGAGACTGGCAGCTGGACTGGGTAATATCTTTGCCAGCTCCGTTTAGGACCACAAAAGGATGTTTGCCTCTGCCCTGAACAAATCAGTCACTGAAATAGCCTAAATTGGCTCTGGAGGCTCAGACATTTGGTCTGTCATTGGAGACTGCCCTGTGTCAGCTGGGCCAGAGGAATGGGTTCTGTGCGTGAGCACCTCACAAATATGAGGTGAAGGGTGCAGGTTTCACCTCTGCCACCCAATGTGTTTAACTCCTCAGCTGCTGCGGGTGAGGAACCTGGGCATGGCTGGGGACTGGGGCTTAGTCGATGTCTTGGAGCTCATGAAGCCTCAGTTAAAGCAAAAGAGCAAATGAGGAAAAAGTGAATCATCTTTATCAGGGGGACACTGCTCCCTTTTTAATCCCAAGCTTTCTGATTCAGAGGCTAGGAAGATATTTCTGCTGTTAGAAATAGATGTGAGGCCTCTTCCCACCCAGGTCAGCTGCAAATTCAAAGCTTTGCATTTAGTTTCCTAAGCTTGCTGCTTGGACAAGAGCAGTTTCCCACCAGCATCTGCTGGGAGAGGAGACGTTGGTAAGTTGTCTGCCTTCTGACTGGCCCAAATGCCCACTGGGTTCATGCTCTGGGCACGTCAGGAAGCAGCTTTCTTCAAACAAAAGGGGGAAGGCGAGGAACAGGGAAGCCCTCCTGAGGAGCTTCCCCTCCGCAAAGAGTTCCCAAATGGCCTCCCACTTTCACATGATTTGAGTATTCGGTGTGAGGATAAGCAAGGCCTGACAGAGCTCTGCTACAGGGGCAGGCGCATGCTCTAGAGACAAAAATAAGTACTGGCTTCATTTCCATGTTCCCCTATCACTAAACCTCTGGCTTCAGTCTGGCATTGGCCACTGAATGGCTCCCTGTGCCAAGACTCTGGACTTAAGTAAGAAATAATATTTAAGAGCTGGGCAATGAGGTCACTGTGTCTCACTAAGCCACCACAGATGGGATAAAATGTTGTGCTCCCTCCTGAAATGCTCCCCAAGGGTTACTTTACCCACACCTGCTTATTCTTCACCTCTCACCATAGCCACCTCCCTAACTTAGCTGGTTACTGGGTAGAAAGGTGCAATGCTGTATACTGGTGACTACGACATGGTGACTGCTAGCACATGACAATAGATTTCTATTGCGTTCATCTTCAATTCTTGTGCAACTGGAAGCCTGTATTCCTGTAGGTGGGGGTCACATCACCTTGCAGTTAACTGGTGAATGACTGTTAAAGAATTAATGAGAAGAGCAATCTGCCCTTGTCCCCAATCCACATGCTAACCACATCATCAGATGGTGTCGTTAGACACTATGCACATGCAGTATTATTCCTCGGTTCCTTCTGAGAATCCTACTTTTTTTTTGTGAAACAGAGCAGGAAAGGCCATTACGTGAAACCGTGTGTTCAGTTTCCCTGGGAATCATGAGCTGCGCATCCAAGTCCCCTTTCTGTGCTATTTCTAAATCCTCTTTTCAGTGATTGGATGCAGTTTAAAAGTCATTTTGGGATGTTCAATAGCAAAGAGTTATCTTTCGTGTAGCAAAGAAGGCAAAGCTCCAGTGATTTGGTCCTGCAATCAGCTAACATGTCCCACATAGCGATTATCTTACTACTGGTAAAGGTTTCTATCCGAGCATCCAGAACAGAATGTTACTTTGACTCCTGTTCCTCAAACTGTGACTCACTGATGGATCCTTATCACCCCATCTCACTCATCAGGGCCACAGAAGGAAAGGTTAGCAGCAAGAGAGATTTAAAGGCTCTGTCCCCAGTTTAGAGTGAGACGCGTTTATCTCTGATGCAGAACTGGATGTTCCCCGGATGAATCCTCTACATAAAACTCCAGTAACAGAGATCTCAAATTTAGCCAGACTTTTCACATGTTTCCTGCCAATGCTCTTCCCTTCTCTCCCAGTGCTGGAGAAAGGCCTAGACGTGGGTTAGGAAGATCATCAAGCCTTTTGTGGTAGGCTTAGCTAGGTCATTTATGTAAGCAAAAGTAATTACAAAATCAGTTATTTTCTACCAAATGTGAGTTAGGCTGAATCTTTTTATTCACATGGTTGCTTCTTGCAAAACCCCTCCTATCCAAAGGGAGACTATGACCATCTCTCATTCTCAGGTGCGCAGATTTTGCAACCTGGTATTTACAGGAGACTTTCGGAGACTAGGACACCTGCTTCTAATAGCATGTTCCCGTAAGTCTCTTCCCATAAGTTAGACCCCAGTGCTTCTTCTGGTCTGTTTTTAGATATGCCCCATGGTAAAGCTCTCCATTCCTCTGCTACATAAAAGCCTAGGACTGTTTTATGCTGAGTCTTCCCCTGTGGCTGGCAGCAGTGAAGTTCAGGTGAAGAACAGCAGCAAACAGACAAGTATATCTCAACAACTCTGGCTGGCAGAAGGCAGCTGCAGGAAAAGCGGGCATGTTTTTTGGCACTTAAGCACAGCTGCATCTCTGTATTCAGGTGTCCATGCTCAGGAATGTGCAAACATTCACATCTGCAAGACTGCCTTTTTTTTTGGTATGAACAGGTTTTGGCACTTGGGGAGGCCCATGCCTAGGAGTTCATACATGTGGCAGCAGAGCCTTGCGTGTGCTCATCTCAGCTCGTGACAAAGAATCAACTTTGATTAAAGCTCTTTTTAGCATTTGAGAGCACATTTTATCGGATATATTAAACTGTGGTCAAACATCATCCACATGCTTTGCCATGGCCTCATTAGAAAGAGGCAGAAATGATGAAAGTTTTGAGCTAGAGCGAGGGTGTGTCAGGCCTTTGGATCTGGGTGTGTAAACAAGGGCACAACAGATTTTGTGAGTATAAACTCTGCAGACCCATAAGACTAAACTCCTGTGACATATTTATGTTTCCTCATACACAAATCACATTGACTCTCACACTCCCCTATCACGCGGAGTCACCGGACTTCAAACGGAGCAGAGGAGGCAGCTGGATTTGCTAAACATCATCTTGGGCACTGTGAATGTGTGCCAGATAATAAGGGGAGAATCGCAATTAAAATGTCAAACTGTATCACATTTCCATAACAAAGTCAGAGAGGATTTCCCTCTCGGAGCCTTTCCTTTCTGTTTGACTTGTTTAGGGAGCTGAGGCCGCTCTTTCCAGACTGTCGTTTTCAACCCCTGCAAGACATATGAGGGTTATTGTTCTTCCTTCATGAGGTAATTTGTTGAACACTGGAGTAAAACTGTGTAACAGAAGGAGCCAAAGTTGTCTCAGAGGAAACTATTTAAAACCTCCTGCTCCATGCAATGGCTGCTTACAGAGCTCTGCTCTTTACTCTCTGCTATTAATACCTCCACTTTGTCCTCCTCTGGATCTTGGAGGGCTTTCTGAGTGTGCTGCACTCTTACATGGTATATAAAGCTGATCTGTGCATGAAGCAAATAAGGGAAATTTCAATGTGAAAGCCAGCGTTGTGTAGGCTCGCTCTCAAAATTATTGCAAAGCTTCTCTTCTACCTTTAAACCCCGACTCCCAGCAAAAGCTTGAAGCTGTGCTAAGGTTGTCCAAGACTCAGATAAAAGTGGAAACTATGGGGAGCTTCAGGTGTTTGGTAATGATAAGAACCACTTTAGAGCTAAAAATGAATATCTTTATCAAGCATCCCTCTCCTGCCCACCTGGAAATCGCGTGCTGACTTCCCAAAGAGGGAAGAACTAGACTCTAAAACAGGAAAGAAAAATTTCAACATAGACCAAATATCGTTTACTTGTGGAAAAAATGCTTCCCAGGCAGATTTTACTGGAAATATTTAATTGAGTGACCATTTGTACAACGTCTCAAGGCTGTTAGTGCTGTGAGCATTATCAACTGTTGTTTAGTGGCTGCTGCTACATTTGACATGCAACTGGGAACCAAGATGGAGGTTGCTTCCCGTGGCAGCTGGGTCTTGTCCCCTTGAAGAATATCTCAAGCTCTGAGCCAACCCTTCCTGACCTCCTTAAACACACCCCTTGCTTTTATATACTGTCATAAAGGAGGCTTCGCTCTGTTTTGCCTGGCTGAGGCTGCCCTGGCCTTGCACAGGCACATCCAGCAGCTGAGCTTGAACTCTGGGATTCCTGCGGCAGCACCATCTGTGAAGGAAAGGGTGTGGAAACAGATGCTACCGGATATTGTCTGAAGCCACCAAAGCTGCCTCACAGCCACAAAGCCCCAGGCAGAGAGCAGCCGTGTTCCCAGGCATCCTGAAGGTCATGGGTCTGCTGAGCAGAGAGTCATCAAAGAGGATTTGGTGCAGTGTTTCTCCCTTGGGGAGCAGAACTAGAAGATTGTTTTGTGGCAGAGGACTGTGGAAGCCCTTCATGCTGACAGGCACCAGCACCCACTCCCTCCTCCTTCTGCTGCCCCTCTGAAATCTTTCCCCCATCTGCTACTGAGGGGACGAAACACCATGGAAGGAGAACGGCCTGTTGAGGAAAAGGAGCAGGATCTCTCCACATTATTTCCTCTCCATCTTCCCTGCATACACCATCTCTCCATCCTGCCCCACCTGCTCTGCTTTTCTACTTCTCTCTAAAGCAATTTGGGTTCGCCCACAACATTTTTACAGAGCTTCTCCACAGGGTTCAGCCATCAGTTTACAGGTACCTTTTTTGCAAGGTGCGAAGTCCCCATGTCTGCTGAAGGGCCCCACAACTACCTGTAAGTATTTTGTGACTGTTAACATAACAGCTTGCATTTCCATCCACTGCCTTTTACAGCCCTTGAGTGTCAAATTTGTCCATGCCAAGGTGATGGAGCCCTTTACCCCTGGTCGGTGCATGTTCCCACGCTCACATTCAACCAGGCATCGACAACTACACAGCTGTAGCAGCCCAGGAGTCAGCTTTTCCTTTCCTCCCCTGCCCAGCTGTGAGGTCCCCAGCCCTTCCAGCTGAAGCAACACTTTCCTCCTTCCAAAGCTGGGTCACTCTGAAATGTCCTGCCCAGCTTTTTCCGGTAGCTGCATCTCCCTGCAGCGCTCTCCGTCAGGACATCTGTTACATTGTGTCTTGCAGCATCTCATGAGTCATCTCCATTCCCCATTTATGTGTAATTGCAGGCACGAAAGCGCTGGGTTGCGACTTGGCTAGTTTGGACCTGCGAGCATCATAGAGAGATGCATCACCCTTCTCCCATGGGAAGTCCCTATAGCATTTAACAGAAAAACATAACCCTGCCCATATCTGGCAATGGCTCAGGCAGGTGGTGTCTGCTGAGGATGCTGCTCCTTTTGCCAACTGTGACCATTTCACTGTCTCCTTGTGTTCCACCCAGCTGTGAGCTGCCTCCACCTTGCGCTTGCCCCTGGCCAATGATGATGATTGTCCCTGTTTCGAAGCAGTTGTTTTTCTTTCCAAGATGTGTTCAAGTGTCACCATGGAAAGGGGTTGAGAGAAATAATCCAGTGTCAGGCAGCCCCAAATCAAGCACCAGTGACCCCCTCCCT
This sequence comes from Mesitornis unicolor, assembly GCF_000695765.1. NCBI lineage: Eukaryota > Metazoa > Chordata > Aves > Mesitornithiformes > Mesitornithidae > Mesitornis > Mesitornis unicolor. The sequence continues at coordinate 25,675 of NW_010189204.1, read as the reverse complement.
GCCCAATCCACAGCAGGTTTATTTCCAACTCCAGCAAAGGTTTTAGTGTGATGCACATTGCAGACATGTCCAAAAGTGTTGTGCCTGTGCTCCCCACAGGTTTCTCTGCTGAGGGTTAGGAAGAGGAAAGGCCAAGGCTGCACTTCTGGAATTTATTTTCTGTCTCACCTTTCTCCACATCCCATGCTTCATCCCTGCCCTCAGAACAAGCAATTCCCATTGCACATCTTCCCACAGCGGCACCCCACATGCTTGTCCCTCCCTGCTGATAAAGAAAGAGCCACCATCACAGGTGTCTGGAGTCTCTGCTATTTTGTCATAATATTTCACCATGGAGCCCAGAGCCATATGTGTAGGGTGACCAATTAAACCATTGTGGCTTTTTTATAGTTTTGTTAGTGTGCCAGACAGGGATAAGGGGCCACAGCCGCTGGCTTAACTATCCAGCATACGGGTGATACCACAGAACCACTGCATCTGAGACAGGTACAGTAGCTGAAGCTGCCGTTTTAACTTCTGCTATATGCAGGCTATTTGGGCTTTGTGAGAAGGCTGGTTTGTTGGCTTCGGCTTGCTTTTTTTCCCCACCAATCTTGTGTATATTTGGGTGGTTTTTTTTAAAGTGGAAGGGGAGAGAATGAGACCAGCTAATGCTGGAAAGCGTTGCTTGCCTCAGCAGTCTCCTTCACCCATGCGAGGGTCTCTGTTCTGAGGGGACCCTCACTGTTTGTCCCCTTTGTTGCCCCAGACATCCTCTGGGCAAAGCAGGAGCGTAATGCAATCCCTGGCTCTACCCTAACCTCCGGCATCCTGCTGTGGCTCTAAGGAGGCTGCTGGTCCGTCTGCATACTGATGTTGTCCCCAAGTCACCAAGCACCCGCATGTCCTCTTGCAGGTGGAGGCTGTTTGCAGTCGGGGCGCCAAGGCTGGCTGTGTGCAAGCCCGATCTTCAAGGTCACACTGGGAGCTGGAAAGAAGGGAACTGGATCCTGGCTGCCCTAGTGCCAGGGTAGCACCGCTGCCACTGCATGGGTGGAATATTTCCCACCATCTGCACTGCCTTCCTAGAAACAGGGAAGTCGCTCCTGGGACCTGCCAGGCACTGATATTTTAATTTTTTTTTTCTGCTCTCATTTTTTGTGGAGTCAATACAGGGAAGCGTGGCTCTGAGTCCCTCCGGGACTGTACACCGCTATCCCAGGAGACCTCAGTGTGGTTATGGAAAGGGGCTGTATTTGCTCATTTGTGCCTCCATGAGAGGCCCAGGGGCTCTCTGCTACAGGTGAAGCTGCAGAGCTGCTCCTGCTCATCACTCTTCTGGGACTGGGGACCAAAGGCAGTGCCGCAAGTCCAGCATCCCTAATGTGGGGCTTCCGCAGCCAGTCCAGCATCCCTAATGCGGGGCTTCCCCCAAGAGGCCCTTCGGATAATCCTCTGCTGGATCGCCAGCTCCAGTTGCCAGACAGAGGTAGGCTGATGCCTGCCAGGGCACTGGTGTTCTCCAGACCCAGCAGAGCCTGAATTTTGTGCCCAGCTCTCCATGGCTGCTGCAGACCCATGGCACCCTTGGCTGCACATCTCTCCAGAAGGGCTTAGACCAGGCCTGCCATGTCTCTGGATGAGCTTAAACTCCAAACCTGAAATCTCTACCCTGGAGTTCAACACAGGTACTCAAAATGCCTCCTTTTAGGAAAAAAAAAAAAAAGAAAAAAAAAAGCAGAGAGAAAGAATATCCCTCTTGTTTACTTCATTCTTCAGCAGGTAACCTTGTGATTCTGTGCTATTTTGGTGCCGACATTCCTGGGAGCTTACTGTAATGAGAAGCAAACACCACAAACTAAAATAACAGTGTGAACCTAAACACAAGCCCTGGATTCCCACCTAGAGATTGACTCAGCTCCGAGAGCTGCTGGGTCTGCAATTCAAAGCGGCTGCTGGGGAATTAGCGGGCTGCTTCTGAGGAAGCAAAGGATGAGTGGGATCCAAACGGTCCAAAAGACTGCAATTCCCACACACCAGTCCCACTCAGCCTGTGGCAAAGCATGATCCCTCCCCGCAGTTTTTAAATCACTCAGACTCTCGTGTCCTGTGTGTTGTGTTGCCTTTGGCCACATGCTGCAGCAGTCACTCCAGTTGCATGGTCAGTGCCATGCATCAGCAGGGCATGAAGGCGCTGAGTGTTGGGCAGATAACTAAGCAAACACACAGAGGAACAAGTGAGCATGTGACACAGAGATACAACCCACCAGCGGGCCCAGGAGACCACATATTCTACCTGACATGAGCAGCAGTTGTCACTCGGCCACCCCGCTACCTGCCCCAGGCCTCCTGTAGCATGTGCTTATAGACTTTGCTGTCAGTGCAGATCTATGGGGTGAAGCACATCAGTGGTGTCAACTGGCTGGGTTGCTAAAAAGCTGGATGAAAATGTGCGTGCAGGCTCTTAGACTGAATTGCACCATTGTCTGGCTGTTGATTTGGAAGAGGGTAGCCACTGCACAAGATTCTTCTGCCATCAAAACACCTCATTTTATTTTTCAAAGCCTTGCCACAGTTTTATGGCAAGTAAGACACGTTTCTCCCTTGTGAAACTTCATGACATTGGACGGGGTACAAAACGAAGGCTGACTTCCTTTTTAATGGCCATGCTGGAGAAGGTTGTGCAGCATCCAGCCTATCGCCCTGCAGAGCCTCCTGCGGATCCCCTTATATAATGCAACCCGAGCCTCCGCAGGACCCTGTCTGAATTCTCTTGATTAAATTATTAGCCTCGTGCCCTGGCGGGCATCTCATGAGGCTGCTTCACGAGCTCAATAAATCTAACGCCGGGTTTTGGGTATCAGAGCAACAGGAAAGTGTAGCCCAGCTTGGAGCGCTTGCCACTAAACCGGAAGAACTCTAAGCCTGCAGCAGCGCAAAGGCCACACGATGCTGTTGCCTGTCCGACCACGCTGCTGCAGCCAGCCTGAGCTAACGTCCTCTGTCCCTGGGGATTGCTGGGACCCCATGTCCTGCACACCGCCTTCCCACACATGAAGGATGTAGGTAGAAAGGCTGAGAAGCAAGGTGGAGATGTGCGGAGGGCTTGCCGCTGTGCTATTCCCTTCCGACCACATCCATGGGTGCCCTGGAGAATGCATGCTGCTGGCTGCCTGCTGCGCCTTGGCCAGGCTGCTTCCTCCCTGGCAAGGTGGCCTCGGCCAGCACAATGTTCCTTTTCTCTGCTGGGGACAGAGGTATAGGTCTGCGTGGCAGGAGGACTCCACACTCAGCTCATGGCTTCTGCTGGCACTGTGTTCCCCAGGGTACAGTGGGCATTAGAAAATATCTCAAATTAGAAACTGGCTTTTGGATGTGTGGCGTGCCTGGCAAGCTCCGTCCTATGTCGGCTTAACCTTTGGGAAAGGCAGCCTTGGTACACTGCCCCCTGGCACTCTCTGGCTCTCCTCGGTCACCAGCACCAGGTTAACCTGGGGAACTTCTTGCTGTAGGACACAGAGCCACTTCTCTGTTGACCTTGATCTGCCTTGGATACTTTATGGATGCTTTGGAGAAGCTCCCAGGGGGATCTATAGGAGCAGAGCACTTACACTGGCCTTCTCGTTGAGGAAGGGAAGCAGGAATTGACAGCAGCGTCCCAAGGAACAGCATTTCTCAACTCAAAAGCTCCCCCTGTGAATCCTGTTCCTGAGGACATCCCTGAGAAGTGGCCAACAGGAACCAAGTAGGTTTCATGCAATTGCCCCTGCTATTCTGCTGGATCACTCAGCACTGATGGTGGGAGCGTTAGGCCTAGAAGAGGCCATAACCCAGCAAACCAGAATTGCTAGAAAGCAGGGGGAAATCAAGGTTTGGCGGACTTTGCAAAGATCACTTTAGCCTCTGTGTGTGACTAAGGATGGATTCATGTCTACAAAGTTCAGCTAATGCAAAATAACTTGTAGAAGGAAATAGCATAGCCCAATACAGTTGGTATTGACCTCCCATGAGTGTGAGAAAGCTGCAGCGTGGCTGGATGTATCCTGGTGCGTTTTCTGACTCATAGATACCCTGCAATTGCCTGCGATGAGCTTTGTATTCATTTCACTTGCTGTAAGTGTGCTCAGTGGCTGCAGATCTGCTGTTTTCTACAAGGTTTTCTGGCTCCCAGGCAGCCCAATGACTGAGCATACAAGGCAGTCAATGTTAAAAGCATTGCTTATGCTACACCCTGGTGCACTGCCAGGATCCCACACAGATCAACCTGACCCAGCCGGAGAAATCATTGAGAAATAAGAAAGAGAGGGAGAGAGGCAGAGCGAGTGAGAAGAAATCTCCAAATCCCCAGAAACACAATGTTAAACCCTCCCACCTGATCTGCAAAGCAAAAGCCAGCCCAGACCAAATATAAACCAAGGCTGCACAGCCAAAACAACCAGGCTGCAGAAAGTCAGACAATCTGAAATGTGCATATCGCAGCAGGGCAGACGTGCCTGCAGCCAGCTCACGGAAGGGAGGAGGAAGGATGTCTCCCTGCACGGACTCAATGGGGATCCTCTCAAACTCTGGTCCTCTTGGAAATCAGAGGGATGACCAGCCTGGATGGAGCCCATCATCTACACAGCTGTAGGCTGGCATCTCTGGCCTGACACTTGGGTGTCATTGCAATTTATAGAACTGGTGACAGGAGGGAGGGAAGGGCATCTTTGTGGATCCCACAGGTCATGAGACAGGAGAACTAAAGCATTAAAGAACTTCAAAGTTTATGTTGAGTTCTTACTCACAAAACATGTCTGATCCCTTTTAATCATACTAGGCTAATACTAAATCCTGCTATAGCAAATGCCCCAGCACTGCCAAAAGTGTTTTCTCTTACTCTTGTTAAAGTGTTGTTGTTTACTAGTTTTTTTTCCCATAAATCCTAGAACAAAGGTGTCCCTTTCCCACAGTGGCAGGAGGAAAAGTAAAAATGTTTCCAGTGAAGAAGTTCAACAGTGCTTCCTGGAGTGGCTGGACTTGCCACATATTCTTGCTCTGCAAAGATGGGATTGCTTGTCATGGTGCTGGTGAAAGGGTTGAAGGTGTTAACTTGAGGTGTCTGCATGGGTAGTAAGCTGAAAAGTTCAGGAGTCACCACTGGCCCCAGCTTCAGCTCAGACCTCAGTGGGACTGTCCTTCTAAAGCTGTGGCCTCACATCAATGCTACTCAATAAACAGAACCCACCCTTACCCCAGGCCTCTCTCGTAGGGCCTTGATGCTCCTCCCATGGAAACTACCATGAGGTATAGTTATTTCAGGCCAGAGGGTGACACTGTCTTTCAAATGCCCTTCAGGCTGTAAAGGAGTCTGTCTTTCTCTGACCTCACTTCTGGCAACCTCTCTCCTACTCAAAACATCTTCATCTGTGTACGTTAATGGTACCCTTGAAACCATGACTGAGTGTACAGGCCCTTGATAACATCACCTCCAGATGCTCCATCAGTTCTGTGCTTCCCTCTTCTGTTATGGATGGGAGTTCAAAAGCATTGCAGCAGCCAGAAATTGCTCTCTTTTCAGGCATGGTTTTATCTTTCTTATGTTTTTGGATTCCTGTACCATCCTGAAAGACTTCAGCTGCCCGCCCAAAAGGGAGGATTAAGGCTGGAGCTCATAATTTGAACGCCATTCTTTGCCAATCTCTCAGCTGTTTTTCACTACATAATTAACAGCCTTTTAATTTCATGCACAGATGTTTAGCCTATGATGTTTACAGCGATATGTTATCCTTACCATGACAACACTGAAGTGAGGGTCTCTCATATAATGATAACCCCTGCATATCTTCTCAGAAACACTGAGATTTTCCACTTTGTGTTCCAGCCCAGAGCCTGTGTGCTTATGCTGTACCACAGTAAAAACGCATGGGATCATAGTAGCTGGATTTTTAAAAATTCATCCCTCAGATCCGAGACGTACAGCCTGTGTTCTTCTGTCTTGGCAGAGACCTGTTGGCTGCCCAGGAGAAACCAGGCAGGCTCATCAAGGAGATTTTCCAGCTTCTCAAAGGGGACATTATGCAGCTGTCCTACAGGACCCGGACACAGAAACCTCTCTCCTCCTGTCTCCTTCAACTCCTCTCTCTTTCACATTCACACAAGCCTTGGTACAAGGTGGATGTTTGTCTTCTCACACCATGATAATAAATTTCAAGTTATGGACACTTGTGAGGGATTTTATGGTGGACCTTTGGTGTGTCTATATCCACCAGCCTCTTAAATCACCGTATAGACCATATAGCTCTTCAAAGCAGCTGAAAAAGTTCTTGCTAGCATTGCTGGTTTGCCTAGAGGCTGTGTTCGCATGGAGGACTACTGAGGTGTGTTTGTGTGGGATGGTGCACTGAGTTACCAGGTGATTTGGACATGTTCTGGGGTGAGGTGTGTGCTGAGCTCCTGAAATACAGCGACAAACCATGCCTGGTGTTTGGGTGATCAGCTCACAAAGACATATTGTTGACCTCCACAATGTTTCCCATTTGTAGGTGCTGAAATCAGGTGCTTGTTCAAGGATGACTTATTTTATTTAAAGGTGTGGGAGGCTAGGGGTGTGTGAAGAGGAGAAGGCTGCTCTAGCCCCAGTGGTGAACACTGAAACCTCAAGGCAAATACCACTTCTGGTTTGGGGCTGGGTGAGTTATAACTTGTTATTTCAAAGAAAAATAAAGCTCAGAGCGGAAATGAAACATGACCTCAAACAGAGCCCAGGTGATAAATGAAGGGGAAGTGAATAGAAGTGTAAGAGTTGATAAAAAGTGAGTTTACCCTCATTAGTACAGTGTGTAACAGGCAGGGCCCTGCACTTGTTTTGGGACTGCAGTTACTACAGTAACAATAATATGAAGGAAGGAAGGAAAAATAGGTGTGCCACGATATAAAGAAAAGGTGTGAGTAGCTGCACTTCACTAGCAGCACTGCCTTAGCCAACGGGAAGTCTTCCAAGGGGATGGCTTAACTCCATGCCTTTACTTTATGCTATGCAAATATTTGCCTTTGAAAATGACAATATTTGTGGGTACTTACAGTTTCCTTTGACAGCTGCTACCAGTAGCTTTCCATAGCTAAACAAACTGGGGAAATGTAATTTCCTGAGGAAATTTCCATGAAAATGTAGCAGAAATGTTACATTCTGTTAACAGAAATGTTACATTTTGCATCATAAAAATGGCTTGCTTCTGTGAAATTAATTTCCACCTGGGCAGACTGACTTCTTTTGTTGTGTGAAAAAAAAAATGAACAAGTAAAAATAACAGAGAAAGATTCTGCTTAATGAAAACACCACCCTAAAATACAGTTTTCCTCATTCGTACCCCAGAAGGGCAGCAATCAATGAGAACGGGCTTCCTTCCCCCGACAACCACATAGACCTTGGGAGTGGAGAGGCAAACTTGTTGGGAAAAGACTTGTGATGCATGCTTTTTTCCTTTATTCGAAAGAATCAACAGGAAACTGGGACACTGCTAGCTTTTGCTAGCTGAAAAGTGCCAAGAACTTTCCAGGAGCCTTACAGCTGCCAACTAGCACCAAAATGTTCAAAATTACATTTGGAGATGATCAGAATAATAGGAAGAAGAAAGACCATCGTGAATGATGATCTAGCTAATGGGCTTCGTTATACTTTGATGAATAAATAGAAGAACAAATAGGCACAGAACAAAACCTTGTGTGTCTCTCACATATTACACCTGAAAAGCTTGGTTCGGTGCTAATCCAAGTAATTACAATAAGGGCAAGGAGAAATCTGTAGCCTTTTGTGAAGTATTAAGTTGATAGATGTGAAGAGGAGAGGCAGGCGGAAAGGGCTGGGTTGCAAATGTACGTGTCTCCAGGCCTCACAAGAGCATCGCTTTACTGACTTTACTCTGTAGACTCCTCTCTTCATAGGATGTGCTTTCTGGAGGAAAGAATGGGAAATTCACTCCCTAACTGGGGCTGCTTTGCCCTAATTATAACCACTTAAATTCCCTCTGTCCCACTGCTTTTAATTCTCCTCACCTGAAAACACTCAGAAACATTGCAGAATCATACCACCACAGCATGATTGGGTTGGGCAGGAACCTCTGGAGATCGTCTGGTCTAACGCACCTCCTCACAGCAGGTTGTTCAGGGCCATGTCCAATTATTTTTTTAATAGCTCTCTCCCTTATTGACAAATTCAAACCTGTTCAGCCCCAGGCTTGCAAGCTCATTGCACTAAGTCTGCTCTGATGCCAAACACTGTGCTGATGCTACAGCAAGAGAAGACCAATAACCCACATGCAAATATATGCTAAGACCCTTGCCTTTGTAAAGCACAGCGAGACGTGCAGATCATCACGCAACGTGGGAGTTGGTGCTCGACGGGGAAAAATCCCAGCGCTACCAAAGGGTTAGTACCCTCAAGGTCACCACAGCAGGGGCTGACGTAAGGCCATAACCTTGGCAGGGTGGGAGAGGGGGAGAGCAGCGTTTCCACTTTGTGGAATAAATAATACCCAAGGCTTCCCTGATAAGAGGGGGCTGTATCAATAGAGAACTTTATTCAGAAGGTTAATGAATTGATCTGATCATTCCTGAGATCATCTATTAGTCTGGTGCTTGCCCATGAATGAGAGCTGCCCCAGAGCGTACGCTGCACATCAGTGAATCAAATGTGCAAAGAAAGACACACGCCTGGAGAGAAAAGGAGCCCGAAGCAAAGCCTGACACTGAACAGCTGGACAGAAACGTATAATAATGGAAAGCACGTTGTGAATGCCGTGTTATCCAAATAAAACAGCACAGAGGAGATTTAGAGAGATGAGAGGGACATGTGGTGAGGATGTAAGAACTACCATCTTATTCTTTCCCGAAATAGGCCATAAATATTCTATGAGACCCTTTGTGACAGCAAAGTGCTCTGAGCCTGATTTTTATCCAAAATGAAGTGTCTCAGACACAATAAGAGAGCGAGGGCTCAGTACCAGCCTGGAGGAAAAATGCCTGCAGTAGGAACCCTCCCTGCCCCTCCTGCTGCAAGGGAGTGTTCCCCAGAAATCACTCTGTAACCCTGTGCATGCCGAGGGGAAGCACCTCCCAGTGCAGTGCTGATGGCCACCAGCACTCCCCAGCTCAGCTCAGCTCAGCTCCCAGGTGCCTGCCTTGCAAAATCCCCCATCACATTTGGCGCTAATTGTTACCCTTGTTAGGAGGCTTATCAAAGACCGGGAAAGCCGGGGAGGGTCATAATGGCTGAATTATCTCCTTGTTCCTGGAAGTGACCCTGCTGAGCCAAGGCTCAGGCAACTTGACAGGTCGCTGTAGTGAAAGCAAACGCTGCCCCTCCTCGTGTCCAAGCACTCCTGGAGATACAGAGGACTTAAACGCTCCAGGGATGGCTGTTCAGCACCACATTTACTGTAACTAAAGCACTAACCGTGCAACCCTGTGTTAAAAACCCACTTTTGTCAGGATTCAGTTAGGAGTTGCCTCAATGACTGAAGGGTGCCTTAAAAGACTGAATTAACCCATCGGGATTAAATCACACCCATGGCGTTCAAAGGGAAATGCTGGCTATACAGATGTGATATGTACAGGCATGTGTCAGTCCCAAACAGCAATAGGATTTGGATGTATCTTGAATTATGGTCTAAACCCACCCTGGCCGGGGAATATAGTTCCCGTCTCCACTGTGAGTGTAATATTGAAAAGAGAATGGACCTGCTGCTGTGATGAATTACAAGGAAGCTGATTGCCTGTGGTTTGGCAAGAATGGTTGTATCATAGTTATTTACTGTTATTATTGATACGTACGTGAGAGGTTAAGACAATGGTTTGCCTGAACTACACTGGGGTCCAAGAAGTTGGCTATTGCATGCTCACATCTACCTTTTCTTTGGCCTAGGCATGGTTTCTGTGAACCACACAAACACAGAAAAATTCATCTTCAGTGCTGTACACCTGGGAATTTCAGGAAGGCTTCTTAAGGCAGCATGATAGGTGGTCCAGTGTGACCAGTCCTCATTTTTCAGCTGCTCTGACAACCCATCCTTTACTTTGGAGGTACTGATGGTGGATGTTAACGCTAGATTGACTACAGCCAGATCTCTGGTCATGAGCTCTGCATTTAAACCTGAATGGCTGTTATATCTGCTCATGTTTAGACTGCTTACATGTACTTATAGTAGGTGTTTGTGCCTAATGTGGAAGGTTCGGCTCTCCTTTCAGCTGCTGAGATCCGTGTTCCTGTTGGACACCAGATTGGACCGGGAGTGTGGGTTCATTCATCCTCCTCCCCTGACTCTGATCCTGAAAGCCCCATTGCCTGATGTGAAAGCCTCATTGTCCAAGTCATTTATAAAACAGAATGGGCATGGAGAATCCATACGACGGTATTCTGCTCAACAGAGGCAGAACTGACAAAACCCCTTGGTGGTGTCAGCTGGGGCTAGATAAAAGCACCTGGTAAGCTCATCAGCCATAGGGTTGTAAGGTCAAGGAAGAGATAATCCCTCTGAGCCATGTCAATGGAACAAGCTTATTTCCAAGCTCTCCCATTCAGTGGTGGGGTCAGAGCTCCACCAACACTGTCAAAGAAGAGTATTCCCACTCATCATCACTCGCCGGTGCCTCCTGACATCAGCTTTAGCTCACCCATGGGAAGCTCACCAAAAGAAGCTGTGTCCCACTCTTTAAGCTTTTATCATCTTCACTGGAGATTTCACAGTGAAAGCAGGAATATCACCAGCTCCGTTTGGAGTCACACAGAAGAGTGTGTCCCACCACATCTTCCTGCCTTCGAGGCCAGTCTTCCTCTGAGGGCGTGTCTGAGACTTGCCATCTTGTGAAATATAATCAGGACATTTCTGGACATGCTGTCCCTGTCACGCAGCCTTGAATTCAGGGACGCGTTGAATTCTGTGCTCAGTTTGCCCTGCTTTGATGTCCCACGTCGGGAGCGTCAATTAGAACAGTGAAAGTAATTGCAGCTGCCCTTTGGTTGTTATTTATCCCTTCAGCCAGTTTAATGCATTGCTTTCACAGTCCTTCCTCCTCCTCTGCAAAGTGCAGCCCTGCTCTGAAAAGCAAAAATGGCTTCTGGTTGCAAAGATTGCATCTGCTAGCCAAAAGGTGTAATAAAAACCTCAAGATGGCATAGTCCAGCAGCTGCATAGAGGGTTACAGCATCCCTTGCGTGCCTGATCAAAAGAACTGAGGAATAAACTTAATTAATTGCACACAGAGGTGGCTCTTGAGGGATCTTATGTCATTGTGGTGGGACAAGAATGTAGATCTGGCATTGGGATCTCCTATTGCAGTTCAGCAGAGCAAGAGGAAAGAGGTGCTGCCCTTCCTGTAAATCCTCATTTTTCAATCTAGTCCCACATAATCTTCATTTTCCCAGCTGTACTGACCACAGAATCAGTCAGGCCCCTTGGATTCTGCAGTAAAATCCTGCTCCAAAAAGCCACACATTATTTGCTCCAACATACCTGAAATTCTGCTTCGTGCCTATTGTGCAGCCACCGGCAACAGCTTTTCCTGCTGGGCCAGGGCATGCTGTTTTGGGGGCCTCTTGCCCTGTTCCTCATTGGGAATCAGGTAGATATGGGAAAGGATGTATTTGTTTCATCTCTGAAGCTCATGAAGAAATGATTTCTAGCTTGGAAGCCTCACTGGAAAATAATTTAGATTAAGAGACAAAACAAATGTAGATTTTTTGGGGTTTAACTCAGAGGGGGAGGAGAGGGATCAGCCTTATTGTTTTCAGTTGACACAAAATGTTCCATGTGATCCAAAATGAAATACTTAGCTATGGACACAGGCCAACAAAGACAAAGAGGGAGTGGGTTATGCAACTGCATGAGGAAGGAGCAGCTATTGCCACTGCAGCTTTTTATCTGTAGTAGAGGGAGCAGTAAGAGGTACCCATCTCTCAAGGCCCTGGAGTTTGGTGCAAGGCCAGGTTAGGCTGAAGTCCGTGCCTGGAGTCAAGCAGCTGTCCTGCACATGGGGGTCCCACAGCCCCTCGTCTAGGATCCCCAGTCTCTAAGCCATTCTGGGCCAGGCTGCTCTCCAACTCTCCTACAGAATATATTTTCATTTAAATACAGACTGAGCCAGAAGACATCCCTCTCCATCCTGCAGGATTAGGATACTGTCCCAGGAAATGGGATGCACAGGTTCCCTTCCTTGTGAGAGGGACTATGAGCTTTATGTCAGAAGAATTCAACAGCAGAGGGGGGACTGAGAGCCACTCTCACACCCTAGCGGGATCCTCTGTGTCCTGCTCCCCACAGCCACGCTCCTGGCAGCCAAGGCAGAGCTGCATCTTCCCTTGCTGGGTGGAAGTTTAACCCGGGTATCCTACAGTCTTGAGACCAGACATAGTGGTACAATCTGAAGAGCACTACCTTCTCTTGCAGATTTGTGAAGCTAATCCCACTTTTTTCTCTCTTTCCCAGCTAGCATCATTCAGGAAATGCGGTACTAATAATGTGTGAATAGTTTCAGGACAACTAAAACCACGTTTCCAGAGAATGTATTATTCTCTGGAAAAATAATAATTGTTCAGGTCTATTCATGAACACGCACTTGCAGAATTAGTTCCATATATCTGGGAAGGAATAATTTCAATCTCTCTCTTTTGAAATGGAGCAATTGTTGGTTATTAATAAAGTGACCAGGAAAATAGGATGAGACACAATTGGAAGTGCTTAGAACTTAATGAAGAAAATGTTATTAGCATTGGTGCCAGCATCATTGATATTAAGCAAAATGCAGCTTCATTCAACAGGCTTCTTCCTGTTCCTATTGTATTTGCCAGTGGTTTTGCTTATGCAAAGAAAATGTGCTGCCTATTACAAAACTGTCTTTGCCTGTGTTGTATTGGTAAGGGAATCCACTCAGTCTGTGCTCTGGGACCCATGATGTGCTCCACAGGGCAAAGTGTGGGACATGTGCTTGGTAAAGGACAGGCTCTGTCCTCAAGGAGCTCCCAAGCGAAGTTTGAACCAGCTGAGCAGGTGTCAGAGAGACAAACAGGCAGTTCATGGTGGGATACAAGGCAGCAGCTAAGTTAGTGCAGGGACCTCAAGCGACCTCCAGTATGAAAAGCTGGGATGTGTCTGGACCACAAATCACCTTGCTCCTAAGGGAACTGAGCTGTGGTAACAGAATATGCCTATCCAGAGAGCCACAAAAATGCAGGAGGTGTGAAGAGTAGAAGGACTTTGATATAAGCAGAAAATATTGTCAGGGCTATTAAACTTGGGTGAAAGCATGAGGAGAGGAAGCAAGAGTACACAGTTACACCAGCCGACACTCCTGCTTCCCTTTCCCATAAAACAAGACCAAGAGATTCTCTTTATTATGAGATTATAGACTTGAAAAAATAAAAGAAAATACTTTTTCTGGCAATGTGTAATGTACTTGTAGAGGCTGTATATTGCAGGATGTTATTGAGGCAAACAGTTTAGATTGAACACATGATAGACATGGGATTAAATTTACCCTTGCTGTATCTCAGAGAATGGACCATGCCTTAATAAAGCATGAATAATAGCATCTGCAGTTACAATACATAAACACTAGCAATGCATGTGGCTTCAAAGCCCAGGCTAGCCAGGATGAAATCACAAGCACTATCAATGCCCAGCTTCAAGGCATGAGATAATCAGCCATGAAAGGGCCAAATTTATCCCTCGTGCTGTGGTATTTAGGTGAATTAGGAAGGAGTCCGCACCTTCCCTTCAAACGTCTCCTATCATTAGTTTTTTCTGATGAACAAGTTGCTAGCAGCCAAACAAAACATTGCAAAACCAAACAGGACAGAGCGCACGCTGCACTTCAAGAGGCTAGTCTTGTTTTGACAAGGACCTATACCAAATGCTGGCAGAGGATAAAGCAGAGAGAACAAAAGGCCACCTTCTCCCCTGGCCAGTCAGAAGTTAAGTCAGCCTGCTGGACAGGTCATCTCTATGTGCAAGACCTCCATTTCATCCTGGGTTCTTGAGGAGGGGACATTGCTCACTTGCAGGTGAACTCCTCTGCTTAGTCCATGAGTGCTGATCACTCAAATCAGAGATGCACCTTATTAAATGGAAGGTAATACTCTGTCCTCAGATGTGGTTGTCTGTTCTGGGTTTGTCCACCTCCCTTGGCATTTCAATCTTGCTACCCAGGTCACCTGTAGCTCATCTGGCCTGCCCCTCTCTCTCATGCTTCTATGCACACGAGGGAAACCATGTCTGCATCACCAAAACCCCGGCTGTTATTTCACCAGGGAGCAGGGAGCCACTCTGCTCTTTCTCTTGCTATAGAAGATCTCAAGAAGTATTAGGTGTCTGCAATTTGCCGTGGACCAGCCACACTGGAGTGACACTAACACTGCCTATGTGACTCAGCTAGATACTCGAGTGGCTATCTAAAGGGACATTTGCTAACTCTGCTCTCTGCTACCCCTGCTGCTGCTGAGGAGTTGAGCCGGCTTACCGCCAGCCTGGCTCCGAGCTGGAGCTGCCCATCTACATGTGCCCATCATGCCCTCAGCTCTTTTCTGTCTGGGCCACAGCCCCCAGCCAACTGATGGATGAGATCTGCCAGTGGTAGAGGCCTCAGGAGCCTATTTCACACCACTCCACATTCTACTCAGCTATTCCAGGCAAATCTTGCACTTTCACACCCATGGTGCAGGGTCAAGATGTTAGTAGAAGACAGCAGCCACTGCTTCCAGCATTGGGTGACATTGACACAGCAGCAGGTGAGGCTCAGAAGGTGACCAGAGTTCAGCCCCTCTGTTGTCTTCATTTGCATTGAGACCACAGGAGGGAAAGACTAATGGTGGAAAAGGACCAAACACATGATGTCCTCAGTGGTAGTGACAAGCCAGTCACCAGTCAGGTAGCAAGTTCCATCCCCACAAAGCTGCCATCAAACTCCACAAAAATGTCTTCAGCCCTGACCCTGATGTTTCTAAGGTCTGGAGAGTGATCAGGATGGGAGCATAACAAAAGGCAAGTGTGTGCACAGCTAATATCAAGAATTAAAATAGGAAATACAGAACATGGCTTTCATCACGGATGGGATTACTGCTTGCTCCCCACTCCACCCCCTTTTCATGACATGGACATGCTATCTTTCCTGAGGATACTTCTCATTTAGAGGGAAAAAAAACAGTTGGGCTGATTTTTTTTTTTTTAGTGCTAGAAGCTGCATGATACAGTATTTAATTAGATGAAAGTTCAGCAAAGACAAGTCTGGAAGGCAAGAGGGTCATTCTTGTAGCATCAAGATGAGAGGAAGTGGTGAGCAGGCTGGAAATAACACGGAGTTTGAGAGTCTGGTTTTGGAGGATTTCTGAAGAAATAAAGTAGTTTTAATTGTGTGACAAATTTCACTGACCTTTCACTGGAGACAAATCTGTCTTTATCTTTTATTTGATCTTGTACGTAGATCAGCCCTTTCAGCTGAGATCATTGCAGCTCTAGGAAAGGAATTGCAAACCTAGCTGAGCCGACAGACATTTGAACTCAGAATGATCTTTTTCTTTTTCTTTGATACAAGAATTACGGTTCATGGAATGATTGATTTCTGAACACAATGCACCACAAGATACTGGTCTGTGTCCAGAAACTGGCCTGCTGGCTTCCTCTCTCGTATTGTGCAGCAATTCTCTATTCTGCTCCCTGCTTTCTTTATACTACACTGGCTGCTGTTACTGCTTCATTGACAAGAGTTGCACCTGACCATATTTTTACAGGTCTCCCTACCAATGGCCGTTGTGCTGAGTTTAATTGCAATGCCTCAGCCAGAGCATGGTAGCAAAAGGGCCGGAAGGGCCATCTCCAGTTGACAATTCCAATCCCCTGCTATTACAGGCGAGCACATCCTGTCACATCCTTCATAAACACAGCGAGCTCCATCATCAAGAAGTTTTTAAGGTAACTTTTTTGGCTGGTTGTCTCGCTGGAAGCTTGTTCTCCAGCTCTCCTCCCCTGTCGGGAGTTGTGATTATTTGTATATCTCCCGTTGCGCCTTGCTTTGTTTTCACAAAGGCGGATAAAGTGATGGCTTCTTAAAGCCCCTCCTTTTATAAGTTTGACGTGTAGTTAATTCTTTGTTGTCAGTGATTAATCCCCTGGCAGAGCATTCAGAGCAGGGTAATATACAGAGTAATATGGAGCAATCAAAGCTGATGTCAATTTAGTCCCAATACCAAATCAATGCCAAGATACATGACTTCTGACCTGCTCTCTAAAATATCAATCAAGGCTACAGGATGAAATGCGTCCTGAATGCATTTGGACAGAATTTAACGACAGCATTGTGGTATCTCACTACAGAGAGCTGGATCTCACCCACAGAGAGCACATGTTGATGTATGCAACACTCTACCTTGAGCTTTTAAAGACCATTTCCTCACACTGCAGAGCCAGACTTCCTCTGGAATTAGAGAAACATATGCTGCATGTGCTAATGCACCATAAATCAGTGTTCGCTAATACTCCATGGCTTTTCATGTCAGGGAAAGTTTCTAGAAAGCAGATAAGACAAAAGAGTTTATCTACAATCAAGGAAGGTGTGAGACAGGCTGGGAAACAACTCCAGAAGTTCAGAACTTGCCTGGCCTGTTTTTGCTTTTAGATTTTGAAAGTGCTGTGTCCTCAGGCCACCATAATCTGAAAATCTTACAACTTTCTAGGGCATGACATTGATGGAAAATCCACACTGGCTTAGCGTTTTGAATGTGCTCAGGATACTGGATGGTTTCTAATTGGTCAGCAGTAAATTTATCAATAAAAAGAGTGTAACCAACTACAACTGCCTGTCACCAATATGATGTATCTGGGAGGTACAAATCACATACTGTCATTTTCCAGTTTGGTGTTAAGTCAATATCTAAACCAGATGCACTGGTGGTACATGATATTTTTGTAATGAGCTACACAAATAGATTAATGCTCTTGGTCCCATAGTAAAAAAGACACATGGGAATTCATCATGAAAATGCTCCCCTTGTAGAGGCAAGTGAAACATGAGCATTCACAATCAGCTATTCATCAGAGAGGAGAGGCTTTTGAAACTGTGAATAACTGCTACCCACTGGAAGACATGAGAGGCACAGTATCTGCTCCCACACAGGTGACAGGAGAAGGAGGGATCCTCTGTCCAACTTGTGGAGAGGAACACACTTGCTTCTGCTACGTGGTCCATACTGCAGAGGAGCTCAGAACTTAACTGGATGTGTGTGTGTTAACTGAAAAGAAAGCAGAAATTCAGCCAGAGGAAGGACCACAAAAAAAAGTCAGTAAAGCTAGTCCAGAATTTTAATTAAATTGCAACAACAACAAAAGATACCAAAACCGGCACACTTTTGTGGGCAGAACTAACATTTCAAGAAGAAATCCATGTTAAACTTTGGGGGATCATGTCAAACAAAAGTATTGTTTTGGTTTCCAGTTGTTCGAAGCCAAATGCAATTACATTTTTTAGGAGTTGGGCACTGAAGATTGCAACCCAAACCTGGAAAACATTGTTTTGCAATCAAAGTAGTTTTTCTTCAGGCTTCTCAACAGAAATCCTGAAAAACTCTTAAGTAAAAGCCTCAGTATAAACTTTGCCAGACCAAACTTACAGAAACAATGACCAGTTGAAGTTGTAATTCGTGTGACTACTCTCAAGGGCCAAGAGCTCTTCAGAGAGGAGTTGGGTGGTCACTACAGGATCATGATGTCTAAGATCTTTTGCAGTCAATGCAGAAACCCTTGCAGAGAATCTCAGGGTTACAGCACAAAAGACATACTTATTCTCCTATTAGAGGAAGTTTATATAACTAAGTCAACAGAAAAATACAAGCACAGAATGACTAGAAAGCCTCAAAGGATCAAGGATAAAATGAACAAACAAATCTACCCTACCACTCCATGACAGTGTGTGTGCAGACAGTAGTGATTTACAGCATTCCTCAGGACATAAGAACCCCAAATGCATGTAGGCCAGTGAGAGACAGCTGACTCCTGTACACCCTCCTTTTCTACAGTACTTGCATGGCTCTCTGCATTGTCCAGGGACCAGAAATTTCTGTTCTGCGGCGCACTTGCATATGACTCTTACTGAAGATTACCAGTAAGTATGCCCTCCAGCATTTTCATGAGGACCAATGGATGCGAGCAGATACTTGAAATCAAGAAGATGCTTTGGCAAAACGAGACAGCAGTCATCAGTCAAGAGGATCCACACTGGCACAGACCCCTGGGTACTGATACCTGAGGCTTCCTACCCCAAACTTGAGCAACAACAGTCAGCACTGCCTGCCTGCCAGGCAGACAAGTAGGATCCCTGGCTGACTCTCACAATTTCCACTTGGGATTTCAAAGAAGGGAGATGGTCTTCTACATCCCACAGATGTTGCTTGTGTCTGTGCCAGAGGCTGAGAAATTGTATGTCTTCCCTCAAAGCCTAGCATAATGTCCATGACATTCCTACATCTTGGGATCAGTGCTAAGGCTTGAACAAGCTAGATTTACTTTTCTTCTCTAGTTACTGCGTGGGAACTTGCTAAGTAGGGCTCTAGAGTTTTGCATGTGGAAATAGTGTTTAAAATCTGTGCTGATCGTAACCAAAATGGATGTCTACCAGTGTAATTTCTGAGGGAGTAAAATCAACAGCAACTATTCACAGTTGTAGTTCCTCTCCTCTCTTCTACCCCCTTCCCTTCCCCTATGCTTTCCTCTCTCGTGATAAACAGGACTGTAGATTTATGATCCAGGTTTCTCCAACTAGTCATGAGTATTTACAACCCTGTATCACCTTTGAGGTTTTTTTTGCTAAAACCTTTAGCTTTTCAGCCAGTCCAATGCATTTGTGTTGTAATTGTAAACTTTGGAGTCAAGGATTGTCTGCTTCTGTCTGTGTGTGTATACAGTGCCAAAGCAACAAGACTATTCTAGATCTATCATTAGGCACCACCATAACATAGCTAATGACAACAGTCTGGACAACCTGCGCCCACCTGTGCTTCAACATGAAGAAATGTGAAGTATCAGATCACTGCCGACAATCCCTCTATAACGCGAAACAACACCCACTTCAAACATCAAAAGTTGGAGCATCTTTGCCTGAAAAAAATCATTTGCATGATAACATCTGCATACTGTGTTCTGCTCAAAGGGAGAAATGTGTTTATGAATGCTGGTGAGGAGCTTGCTCACAGATGTGAATATGGATAGGTTGTGCCACGCAGGTAACTCTATTCTGGTGTTGTTAGCTCTGGTAACCTTGAGTACTGATGATAGCAATCAAGCCTATATGACACATGTAATACTGGGTACCAAGGTCATCCACGTTAACTTGCACCAACACAACCAAGCATCTGCATCTGCTGATTGTGGGTCATTGGCCATGGTTAGAGAGATCCAGTCAAAGGAAGACGTAAGACTACAGGCCTCTGAGAGGGTTGGGATTGCCATGAGTGGCTCTAGGAGTGTTTGCTGCAGTTAATACATCTGAGGTTATATTGCTATATTTGACAACTTTCCTTTAGAACAAAGCTATCCGTTACAAAGGGCACTTGCAGTAGATGGTGAAGGATCTCAGGTGCTTCTGCTTTGGAGAAGCAGGTGACATGTCAGTCAGTGGTCCCTCATCATCACTGATATCTCTCATACCACTAAGCATCAGTCCTGATTTGTCTCTCCCCAGTTGACACAGTGGCTAGATTTAGATGCTGAGTACACATCTTATCTATCATAAGTCCTATAAATAGTTGTCATATCCATGTACAGTATCTTGCTGGACTATTTACAGTATGATCTGAAGCCCCTTGAAGCCAATGGAAAGGATGCCATTTACCATACAGGGCTTTGGATCAGCCCATTATAAACTCCTCACCTCTAGGGTATGTGACCACGCT
>NW_010189204.1:3727-5779 GCF_000695765.1 Mesitornis unicolor | reverse complement strand
CGCTCTTCCAGGCCTATCACAATGTGTATGGCAAACCGCGGTCTGGAATAGGCTTCCCTTTGGACCTGCTGAAATTTCTGCTGAAATGGGTAAATTATCTCAATAGGAGAGAGGAGAAAAACACAGAAAGAAAGCAGACAGGGATGAGAGTTGGAAGGAGTCCATCTTCTACTTTGGTACATTTTCCTGCCTGTGATAAGGGAAAGATTATAAAGTAAAATGAAAGAGAGCAAGGTGAGAGTAGGTTATGAGATATGTGGTGGGAGGCACAAAGTTGTGGCTTGAAGTCTGTTTTCTGCATTGAGATGCACTGGGTGAGACTTTTTTTAGTATTTGTTATCATGCCTCCTACCTCAAAATGGGAACAGCAAGTTCTAAGAAGGCACCTACTCTCAGCCCTTCTGCACGGCACACGTGCCAGAAGAATTAGGCTGTGTAAACTCTTGCAGCAGATAACGTTATGCTTTCTATAGCAGCAGGGAGGAGTGACAGCAGCAAGGTCGCAGCTTGGACGAGTGTGCAATGAGCTGTTGTGTCACTCCTCTTCCAGCCCTGGCTTACTCATATACTCTGATATAACCAGCCAGTGAAGGCAGCATCAGTGGCACCTGGGTAGTGTCTAAGGACGCTGCTAACCCAGTAAGATCCTTGTGCTTGGTGCTACACACACAGAATGGAAGGGTGGCTCCAGGTGGGTTGCAATCCAAATATAAGCAAAAGGCAGGGTTTTGGGGAGAATCTGTAAAAAGTGAGACTGTTTAGGCCAGCACACTAGACAGTAGCTCTCATCTTTATCCAGGTTCCTGTAGGCAATAGGAGAGGTAGTACAATTGATCTGAAGAAGGTAATAAGGAATATTTTCCCTACTCATCTTGCTACACACTAATGAAAGAGATGAAATGGGCATTTTGCAAAAATATTCATACCTCTGTAACTTGGTGTTTTGAGGCAAACAGGGACAGCTTTCATAACCTAACCTCAGCAGGTAGGAAAAAGGCAGCCCTGATAACAAGAGAACTGATATCAACACTGTGGGTCAAACCTCAGCATGGGAGTGCAGGGTCTTATTGTACCAGGGGGCTGGGGATCAGCAGAGCTGAGGCAGGAGAAACAGAAATTTTCACTGCAAGTGGTAGCAAGGAATGACTGACAAAAATTGGGATGAACAGAGAAGAGCTGGAACTGGCTGCAGGTGGGAAAAGAGCATGCAATGAAGTGAACATCCTGCATCTTGAGGCAGGGGTAAAAGCTGCCAGCAAGCAGAAATGCTGAAAGGCAGCACAAGAAGTCAAGAAAAGAGTCCGAGAAGAAGAGGAGGAAGGAAGGGGTGCGAGTGGTGCCAGATGCTGAGGAGAAAGCTGTATGAACTCCTTCCCCCAGGGGTGGCAAACCTGCCCTCTCTGAATCGCTTTGTGCCCTGAAACAGGAGAGTTAACTTCCTTTTCTGTTGCAATCCTAGCTAGTCTAACTGTGGATATTATTATTCATACAAGTATCTAATAAAGGATATGGCATGTAGCAGCTGGAGCAGAGCTCTGGAAGGTGAATGATGTTAGTAATGTTTCTGTTGAGGACCAAGCACTGAATTTAAGTCTTTTCATGCTCCTCTGTCCCACAAATGAGACAAGATGGATGACAGAAGAGTGAACAAACAAAAATGTGTGATCCTATTGAAGACTGCCTCAGCAATCAGGAGAGGCAGGTAGCTGGACACATCCCTTGCTGCCAACGTCCCCATTTATCCCTGTCTACGGAGAGGAGACATAATTCCCTTGAATCATCAGGGATGATTGTGCCAAAAAGTGGCTGCAAATACCTAGCTTCTATGACAGGGATTTTTCAGGAAGCGTGAGACAGCCCAAACACTTGAGATAAAACCAAGCCAAGCCGAAGGCAGTGTACTCAGTAGTCATTCCGGAGAACATCAGCTTTGGTTTCTGCAGAACTATGGGGTCAGAGTCTTTGCTGCCGTTCCTGAACCCATGCGACCAAAAGGGAGAGGGTGGTGACTTATTATCACAGGAGATGTAGTTGGCTGCCTTTAATGCTGTA
>NW_010189204.1:0-3696 GCF_000695765.1 Mesitornis unicolor | reverse complement strand
TCAGCAGCCAAATGAAAAGAAAGGAAAAATCATCACCAAATGTTTTGGTTTGGTTAGAAACAAGTCTCTTCCTTGGCTTCTTTGTTTTGTTGCTAAAGTGTTTTTAAAAATTTACTCCAGTCACCAGAAAGCTTTAAGTCAACTGAAAACACAGCAGGGTGATGAATGAGTGCCGTCTTAAGCCGACACCTTGGCCACCTCTCAGATCTGGGCTTACAACCCCTGCACTCACCCCAGAGGTGAGTGGCTCTCTAGAACTTCTGCTGATGGGACTCAAATTTGCAAAAATCATGAGCTGTCCTATCAGCTTGTTCTAGGCCTTCTCCCCTTGCTCTATTAGTAAGAAAACTCCAACTGCTTCAGCAAGAGGCAAAGCAGAAATGCTCTCTTGGATACACCTTAGCTCTGTGGCTATTTGACAAGGGGGAGACCCCAGTACACCATTAGCTGGTCCTCTAAGACAGCTGGTTTCCTCAGCAATGAGCTATTCACAGGAAAGATTTTACCACTCCAGAAGCTGGTGAAGGACAGTTTGTGTCCTACATCCCCCTGTCTGCTTTTAGACTTTCACTGTGTTATTTTTGCATGCACAGTACAGGGTTTCTTTGGTCTTACTTATGCAACCCTCAGAGAGTCTGCTTGAAACCCAAGTCCCTGAGGAATTCTTAATGATAAGGTTTAGAGGGCTCTTTTCTTTTTAACTTCAGCTCTTTTCCCCACACTGCTTTGGTATGGACCAACATTAGGTTGGTCAGTGTAAAGGAGGGGAACAGAGCCAGGTTAGTCACCGAATCCAGCCTCAACTACATGGCAACAGATCTCTGGCAAATGCTCATGAGAACTTCCATTGACACCACTGGGAGTTTAGTTCATGGATCATCAAATGTAGCTGCTACCTCAAGCTTTACTCTGTCTCATGGGTGAGTCCCATTCTAGCTATGAACAATTCTGCCTTTGGTGGCTATTCACAACTTGACTGCCATGGTAATACACACATTAAAACCCTTCAGGTACAGCTGATCTGGTAGCAAGGGTCTATGTCTCGTGTGTGCACTGCCCAAGGCAGATCTGTGCTTAGCATAGCAATTCAGGAAAGATGGAAAACAACAAGAAAAATAATGCCGCAAAGTGTTTAAAGAAACTAGTTTTAGGAGCGACCTAAGTGTGTAAACCTGTCAAAGTAGTTAAGTCACCTGGTGGTTTATTAAAGTGGAGAGAGGTATAGATAAGTGGATAGAGCTGTAGAGTAGATAAAGGTCGTTCAGTTTTAGTGACCCAGGCTTTAGACTACTGTTACTTTTACAAAACATGATGTGAGAAATTTGGAACTAATATCTGGAAAAATTAACTAAATACTATGTTCTAGCATAGTACAACATAACCACAGGTTTTGGGGCTCCTCTTTATATTGCCTCCTGAATTTCTACTCCTTTTCCCTTCTTCCCTTCCCTTCCCTTCCCTTCCCTTCCCTTCCCTTCCCTTCCCTTCCCTTCCCTTCCCTTCCTTTTATTTTCCTTTAGTTCTGGCACTTAGAAAATGCATCTGGGTTTTCTAAGGATGCCAGCATTTGGGATATGACATTTGGGTAAATATACATATATTATTTTCAGACAGGAAAAGATTCTGTTTCCAGGGTAAGCAACCTCTACTGTTCTGGATGTAACTCATTTCACAGAATCACAGCACAGTAGGGGTTGGGAAGGACCTCTGAAGATCATCCAGCCCAACCCCCTGCTAGAGCAGGATCACCCAGAGAAGATCACATAGGAACACATCCAGGCAGGTTTTGAATGTCTCTGGAGAAGGAGACTCTGGGCAGCCTGGTCAAGCGCTCTGTCACCCTCACAGTAAAGAAGTTTTTCCATATATTTAGGTTGAATCTCTTGCACCAAGGTACACAAACAGAAGGGTCAGGCTCACATCCTTAGCCTGCCCAAAAGGTCTTCTTTGCACTAGCTGCAGTCTGCTTCAGAAATTCTAGTTCTCCTTTGTCTCAAAAGTTCCAGCCTTCTTCCCTGCTTAGTGCTGGCGAATGCGACTGTGATACTACAAGTGCTGAAGTGGGCTGCTTAATGCCAAACAGCACCTTGACAGGTTTCATTTCAGGCACTTGATGAACTCAAGTATGGCAAGCTTTACTCTGCTTGGTTGCCATGCCTTTCTATAATGAAGTGGAAAAGAACAGCAAGGTAAATTCCCATTGCTCAGATGAGTCAGAAAACTGGTAATGATATGGAGAATCTCTCACCACGGGGTTACCAGAACACATGTGAGTTAGATGTGGTTTCATGACCACCCTGAGCCAGTCTGAGTCCAGCTTTTGCCAAAAGGTGTAGCATTGTTCTCCTGCCTCTCTCCATGAGTTCCCATCCCTTCCCTTGTGCCAGCTGAAGGGCTCATGCATCTGGGAAACTGAGCACATCAGGTTGATCCAGCTAAATGACTCATCTAGCAGAAGACAGGAAAAAAGGGAAGAGTTCCCTCATCTGCCTGAATCTGTCTGACTGCTCAGCCTCACAATCAACAAGGCACACAGGCAATGGGGTGGGAACACATGATATAGGGCTGAGTCACCCTTTTTGACGTAGTACAGAATTAGATTGTCTTAAGCCAAGAAGAAAGGAGAGAGAAAAAAAATCTTTTTCATCTAGGAATTAAAAGTCTATATCCATTTGTCATCTTTACAGTATCTGATGTCTTTACAGTAATTACTACAAAGCTAAAAGTTGGGGCTCATCTCTGCTCCTTTATCCAGCTAGTTTAAGCTAGTTTCTCAGATCCCTGTAATCAATGGAGAGAGAAGATTCCAGAGGAGGATGCATCTCATATAAAGATGGTTGTTTAAGAGGACACTCATTTTCTGAAGGTCAAAGAATCATAGAATGATTTGGGTTGGAGGGGAGCTTTAAAGATCATCTAATTCATCACCGCTGCCATGGGCAGGGACATCTTTCAATAGATCAGGTTGCTCAAAGCCCCATCTAACATGACCTTGAGCACTTCCAGTGTTGTGGCATCCACAGCTTCTCTGAGCAACTTGTTCCAGTGTCTCACCACCCTCACAGTAAAGAATCTCTTCCTTATATCTAATCTAAATCTACCCTCTTTCAGTTTAAAACTGTTGCCTCTTGGCCTGTCACTACAGGTCCTGGTAAAAAGTCTCTCTCCATCTTTCTTATAAGCTTCCTTTAAGTAAAGCCACAATAAGGTCTCCCTGGAGTCTTCTCTCCTGCAGGTTGAACAACCCCAACTCTCTGTCTTTCTTTGTAGGAGAGGTGTTCCAGTCCCCTGATGATTTTCATAGCCCTCCTCTGGACCTTCTCTAACAGGTCAGACGCTCTTGACTATAAATTCTAGCTCCACCTCTCAGACATCAGCATTTCACATCCTATCTCATTCTTGACTGGGATCTGGCTCAGAAATCTTTGCTTTGTGGGGACCAGGCTGAAGAGTGCAAGCACCCTCCACATTGATGTGGTGATTCCTGGTGAATGTCTGTTCTCCTTCACCTCTCACCTCCTGTGCTGGCACTGCACCTGCACTGGCCTAACATTTTTTCAGTGAGCTTTGGCTCAGACTTGTAAGGCCAGCAGCAGGTTCACAGAGATAGGGTGTGTGACATCATAGTGATCACCCCAACAAGAAGATGACATTGTATACACCATCTTTGAACTGTTCAGGAAGTCAGTCAATGAG
>NW_010189203.1:12776-14364 GCF_000695765.1 Mesitornis unicolor | reverse complement strand
GGGACTGGTGCACCCCCCTGCCCAGCAGTGAGGGTTCCCGTGGCCATCGGCCGTGTGTGTGGAGCCAGCTGACGGCTCAAGAAGCAGCGAGCAAAAGGCTGTGAGGATGGGATGTGTTTCGGAAAGGCCTGGCCTGGTGTGAGGGGCGCGAGAGCTGCACATGGCCTCTGCAAACAGCTGAAAATGCTCAGCTGCGATTTCTGGTCACTTGCATGGAGAGCACGATTTCGTGTCTTGTTTGTTGCTGCCCAGAGGGTAAGCAGGGCCCAGTACCTTGGGAACTGGGGCCAGAGTCTGTTTGGGGACCAGGGTAGAATTTGTTTTTCTTTTGAAGATGGGGAAGGTGCAAACGGAGCCCTATGTGGCACTGGCAAATCAGCTGGCCCCTGACTTCCCGATCCCCGGCTGGAGCCCTGTTGCATTTGATGCTTTTGCTGAGCAGGAGCTGCTGCTGTCAGCTCTTAAGTGTTTCAGCAGTCCATATGCTATTTAGGGTCAAACAGGAGGGCCTGTTGGCCCTTTTTAGGTCTTGCTTCTTGCTTAAGAAGCTCATGTGGCTGGGTGTCAAACTGAAACTGTGGCAGCTTTCCTTCTGCAAGATGTGTGCTCTGCTGCAACCCCGTCCTGTGTGACCCTGAGCAGCAGTGTCCTGCTCCCATCCCAGTGCAGACCCCAGTGCCCTGGTGCAGGCTCTGCTGGAGCAGCTCCTGCAGGGCATCTGTGAGCCCTTGCTCTGCTCAAGGCGTCCCTAGGGGGGATATGTGCTGTTGCCAAGGGTTGCATCCCCCACACCAGCCCCTGGGGACCCTGCTGCAGGGACACGGTTGCTGTCAGAGTGTGTGCGTTGCACTTTCAGTTCTGCATGTGCTAAAATAGAAGTGCTTGCTTCCCTTCTGCGGGCTGAGCACTGACACCGGCACCGCCTTCCTGCCGGTGGAGGAGCAGGACGGGGCCCTGGCCTTGCTGGGTGGTCTTGCCAGCCCCCTCCATTGCTGGTGCCCCTGGGACTGTGTGCCCGGGCCCACGCGATGCTTTGGGTGCCGATGTCTCCTGTGCTGGAGCACATCGGTGAGGAAGCAGAGCCATGTGCTGCCTCAGCACCGGGCCCCTGCAGGGCCACACCAGGGATGGGGCACACGGGATGCCCGTGTGCTGCCCCACAGGGGCCATGGCTCAGTGCTGGCCTGGCCTGGGCTGTGTTGCAGGCAGGGTCTGGGGTGGGGGTGCAGGGAGCAACTGCGCTTTTCTGCACCCTGTCCAATGCAGGAGCTCCAGGAAACCCCCCCTGTGCTGCCTGGCCCTGTTCATCCACGTTCACCTCGGCGTGGGGCAAGGGCCTGGCTCTGTGCTCGCTCTGGGCAGGGAAGGGCTTGGTCTGACTGCGGGACGGCCAGGCTGTGTGGGGCTGGGGTGGCCCCTCAGGGAGGGCGGCAGGGCCCGGGGGGTGGGGGAAGAGGCTGTGAGGGGGCTGGTGTGGGGAGTCTGGGGCTGATCTGCTCTTCCTTCTCAGGGAAATGGCCCCGGTGACGCTGGCATGGCGGCCCGGTGTGGCAGAGAGGGCAGCGGGGAGGCGCCGGCCCTGGAGATG
>NW_010189203.1:10570-12277 GCF_000695765.1 Mesitornis unicolor | reverse complement strand
TGGTGACCACAGCAGCGTCCCCAGGGCCACCTGTGATCCCGTCTGTGCTCGGGTCCTGTCTGTGTCACCGTGCAGGAGCATGGGCCAGCAGGACAGCGTCCCCGCTGGGCCATGGCTGTGCAGAGCCCCTCTCTGTGGTCCTTGTCCCCCTTCTCCATCCCACTAGGACAGGCATGTCCTGTGCTGTGCACAAGCTCTCCCCAGCCTCTGGGGCCCTCAGCTCTGGAGTCCTGGCTCTGCCCTGGGTTCAGCCCATCCCGAAGGATGGTGGCCAGAGCAGGAGGGGCTGTGTGGGACACCCGTTGCTCCCGACTTCTCCCCCTTTTGGGGTGTACTGCTCTTATCTCGGCTGGCCTGTGCAGGTCTGTCCCCTCTCCGGTGTCCTGCACAGCAGGTCCCTGATCTCGCTGCTGCCCTGAGCACAGGAGCCACCTGTCACGTGCGCGGGGAGGAAGTGGCCTCCCGGGGCTGTGAGCAGCAGTGGTGGTGTTGGCTGCAGATGCTGACGGCGCTTTCTGCAGCACTTCACTGAAACAGACCCGGCTTGGTCTGGGGTCTGCGTGAGGGGCAGGACAAGGGCCTGGTGGTGAGAGGAGTGCAATGGGTCGGCTGTGCTTGTGCTGGTCAGCGTTGACCCTTGGAAGGAAGTCTGGCCCCAGAGGCTTTTGCAGCAACCCCAGAGGCTGCTGCTGCTGCATGTGAGAGCACTAGTGAGGCAGAAAATTGCCCCTGGATTTGGGGATTGAGGTTTAGGAGGGGTGTGGGAACCTGCATGTGAACGTGTTCAGGTCTGAGGAGCACAGCTTTGGTGCAAGACTTTGAAGTACTTTATACCATTAATAGAGTAATGCTGGTAAGGCAAATGCTTTGTTTACTATTGGTAGCCAAGCTGCTGCTTCTGGGCTTTTCCTGTGGAGAGCTGCACTCCTCCGTCTTGTACCTCTTGCCTCTGGGTCACTTCCCTTCTGTCCAACCAATGCTGCCTTACCCAGGGAGCACATCATAGTTTCCCCTGCCCAACTGTCACTGGTTTTTCTCACCCTGCTCCGTTCTGGGTGGTAACTGCGTGTCATTTCCTAGCCTATCTGGTGCCCTTTGCTGGAGCTGCTCGGGTAAGGCAGCGGGTCTCCAACAGGGCCTGCAGCTCTGGCCCCGGGGCATCTCGCAGTGACGTCCCCTCGAGGCTGCATCCAGCTCCAGTGTCACGGCTTGTTCAGGGCCCCTGCCCGGGCGCTGTGCAGCCACTGAGCGCAGTGTGCCCCTGTGCTGCTGCGGGCCGAGCTATGGCTGTCGCTGCAGGGAGCGGAAGGAGCAGGACGTGCAGTGCAGTCTTGCACAGGACGTGCAGAACCAGCGCCGCAGCCACGCACCCTTCGACAGGAAGCAGCCTGTGTGGCGTGCTGGGCTGGCCCGTGCCAGGCAGGATGTGACCCTTTGCTTCCCCGCAGGTGATGTTCTCCTTCGAAGCTGGCCGGCGCTGTGACTCTGGCCCAGGCAACTTCACCTTTGAGACCAAGCAGGGCAACGAGATCTTCCGCCTGGTGGAGGCCTCCATCCGGGAGCAGAAAGCGCAGGTGGAGGAGAACCGGCAAAGCTGCGACTCGCTGGAGTCAGACAGCCCCAGCGTGGTGCTGATCCGCCAGGCCCTGGCCGACTCCCTGAGCCTGGAGCTGCCCGCGGAGGGGGATGACTCCCAGGCACCCAAAG
>NW_010189203.1:8042-9809 GCF_000695765.1 Mesitornis unicolor | reverse complement strand
GAAGGACCAGTCTGTGGATGAGTGCAGCTTGTCACCTGTGTACGAGGACTTGGGGGAGATCTAGCGTGGGGCTGCTCTGAACCTGCCCCGAAGGGACTGGGGGCCTAGGCCCGTTGGTGAGCGGCGCCGGCTGCCGCCCTGCGCAGGTCCTGGAGGTGGCTGGGGACTGTTCTGGCTCAGGCACAGCCCCTCTCGCTCAGCAGCGTCAGGGGCTGCGTTTCCCTGCAGGCCGTTTCCACAGCGAGAGCAGCGACTGGGGGGAGTGCCAGGGAGCTCCTCCAGCTCTGGAGCTGCCTCCGGTGCTCTGCAGCAGGCCTTGCCCTGCGCCTGCTGCTCTGGCGCTGCTCTGGCTCCATCTCACCCGGCCGCAGGGCTGGGATGCCTGTTGGGGTGCATAGAAGACTGCTCGCCATCAGCCTCCAAAAGTATTTTTATATAAAGTTATTTTAATATTAAAATTCGTATGTCTCAGAATGAAACATTTGCCTGTGGCATGTCTGGGCCGTCAGGAACACGGATGGGGAGATGCTGGCGCAGGGCTGCGGAGCCAAGAGAAAACAGCGGAGAAAAGCTTGTGCCAGGTTTATCTTTATCTGTGTGCCCTGCCACTCGACACAAGTGCTGGGGCGGGAAAGCTCCTGGTCTCTGCTGATCAGGAGACTCTGTTCTTTCCTGGCTGGGTGCTGTGGACCAGACCTGTCAGCTTGCTCTGTGCGTCACCTCGTCGTCTGTCCGGCAGCAGTTCAGGGGGCAGTGGATTCTTTAGGAAACCATAGGTAAGAAATAAGGTAAAAGCAGAAGTGAGCCTTTGGCCAGTCACGGCCTTCCCATGGCCAGAGCAAAAGCCTGCCGTGAACCCTGACTTGAGTACCTCGGTTTGGTATTTATGATGTGGTTGCCAAAGTAATTGTCACCTGCACCATCAGTTCAGTCGAGCTAAGACCCTTTGTGTCTGTCGCCATCCCCTCAGCTCCCCTCCCACCTCAATCTGCCCAATGTTGTGATTTTCACATTGTATGGTTTGCATGCCCCAGGCTGGGCTGTCTGTGTGTGCATTGAGCCCTCTGCTCCTGCTCCTTCCCCGGTTCCTTGTGCTGTGGTTCTGTTAAGAGACATGCAGGCATCGGCCACCAGCTCACACACCCTGACAGACCCCGTCCCTATGCTGCGGGAGTCCCTGCCCTGTCCTCAAGGTGCCTGCCCTTGACATTGTGCCCATGCAGCTGCCGGAGGTGCAGCCCCTGCCAGGGCACGGGAAGAGCAGAGCTGTGCCCTGGGTGGGTGGTGGGTCCATTCCACGGGTGGCTGTGGCCTGGGTGGGTGGTGGGTCTGTGCCTCAGGTGGCTGTATCCTGGGTGGCTGTGCCCTGGGTGGGTGGTGGGTCCGTGCCCTGGGTGGCTGTATCTTGGGTGGGTGGTGGGTCCGTGCCTTGGGTGGTAGCAGGGCCTGTCACTGCTGGGATCCCAGGGAAAAGGTGGCTCCGAGGGCTCTGCTCTCCTGTAGCAGACCCCCTGGGCATGGTGGTTGCGTTGTGCCCTTGGTGGCTGTTTCTTGGGCAGTTCAGGTCCACGGTGGAGTTGCTGTGTGCTGTGTAAGTGATAAACTACAGGCAGTGAGTGAACATTACAGAGAACTTTATTTGAAACAGGTTGTCAGAAGGAGACAGTAGAACACAAACCCTGCTGAGACAACCCCACCTTGGCCCAGTCGAGCTGCCCTCGGCTCCTGCCCTGCCGGGGCGGCTGTCCTTCGGCCGGCACAAAAAAC
>NW_010189203.1:7652-7919 GCF_000695765.1 Mesitornis unicolor | reverse complement strand
GCAAGGAGAGCATCCAAGCAGCTGCTGGCTGGGAGGACAGTGCTGAGCTACAGCTCACTGGGCTGTGGGAGCCAGATGGGGCTGTTACAGAGCACTTGGCACCTGCTGCAGAACCCTGCGTGTGCTGGGGAGGCGGACAGGGACACCAGTGACAGCAGCAAGCAAATCTGCATCAGCGTGGGTAGTGCTGCTTTTGAGAGGGCTGCATTCTGGGCTCTAACATTCAATTCATAAGCCCTGTTTTATGCCTATCTAAACGCCCTGCTG
>NW_010189203.1:7166-7530 GCF_000695765.1 Mesitornis unicolor | reverse complement strand
GCTACCCTCATCTCGCAAGCCAGCGTTTGAGGCGTGCTGGTGACGAGTGCTGACAGAACGGGAGGTGCAGGGTGTGCAGGCAGGGCACTGCCAAATCTGGACAGAGGGCCCCAAGTGATGGGTTTCCTGCAGGCTGCCTTGACTAACAAACCATGGAACAAGGAGGAATAAGGGATGGGAGGCACTGTCTGACCCAGGCCAAGCTTGGTGCTGTTCCTGACTGCTTCTGGGCCAGTGTGAGCCCTGGCAGCTGTGTGAGAAGCGGAGCCGCGACTGCCCGTGGGCAGGGCAGGCAGGAACAGTGCCCCGGGGCTCACTACAGGAACTCGGGGTGCTCCTTGGGGAGCAGGGAGCGCTCACAGGA
>NW_010189203.1:0-7123 GCF_000695765.1 Mesitornis unicolor | reverse complement strand
GGAAGAGGAGCCACTGTGGCTTTGGCTCTGCTCTGCTGCTGCAATACAGACAGAAAACACGACTGTGCCTGGTGGAAGGAGGCGCTGGCTGCCCCATGGTGCACTGCCCGACTGTGTCTGCGGGTGCCCTGCTCAGCTTCCCTCTCCTCAGCTGCAGGAGCACCCCCCCTGCCCTGCCAGCCGCAGGTGAGTGTGGCCCCTGCCGAATGCCTCCTTCCCGCACCCTTACGGCTTGGGATGCGGCCCTCAGCCCTTCCGCAGGCAGCGGAGCAGACACTGCCTGGGCTGGTGGAGGGTGAGACGTACCTGCTTGGGCTGGTGCCGCTCCGGTCGCTGGTCCCTGGGCTGGGCCTGCTGCCTCTGCAGAGGTTTGTACAACACGCTCCTCAGGTACTTGTAGAGATTGCTTTTTAGGTGCAGGGGGTTGTAAGCAACTTCCACTTCCAAGCTGTTCAGGGCGCTCTGCTCAGCCAGGAGAAAGAACCAAGCGGCTGTGAGATGTGGCAGGTAGAGGCTGTGGGGTTTGCTTGGGGGCGTTTGGTGGTGGTTATTGTCATTTTTTGCAGGGATGAGTGCTACAGGCACTCCACACCGCTCTGCAGGGATGGGAGAAGGGATCTTTGGTTGCTGCCCACAGGGACCACTCTTGGCTGTGTACAGAACAAGAGGCATCTGCAGCCAGGTCTCAGTGGATTTAAGCGTTCCCTTGCAGGATGCAGCCCTATCGTCCCCCATGCCCAGAACCAGCCCACAAGCCCTGTCTGGACACCACCATCCTCAGCTCTCTGCTTCATGAGGCCTCTTATCCCCTTCTCCAACAGACATGCAATGTTGCTCTAAAGAAGAAAGCTGTAGGATGTATTGGCTGCTGGGAAGAAGTTTGGGAGTGCTCCATCATATTCCAGCTGTCACTGGACACTTTCACAGCTGTTCCCTCCTGTACTCATCTGCTAAGACCTACAGTGAGGGCTCTGCCCTTCCTGGCGTCACCTGAAGCAGAGGCAAACTTTGGAGAAGGACATATGGATGCACAGTAAGAAATGCAGGAGCCTCAATCTATTGGAACAAACAGAGGCGCTTTATGCCCTGATTAATCTTAGCCTAAAGCACCTCCCTGCAGTCTGAGGAGATCCATGCTCCCCAGCAATGAGGGACACTGGTCCATCTCCAGCAGCTGCACGTCCTGCGCATGAAGGCTGATCAGTGCCCGCACAGCGGGAGCGGGGAGCGGTGCAGGGCTGTCAGTCACTCACCTCCATGGGGCCACGCACGCTCTCGGGGTGCTCGGTGAGGAGGGCGGGGAAGGCTGAGGGCAGCAAGAGCTCCCTGATGGCCACTGCCTTGACGAGCAGCGTGGCGGAGTCGGAGGGGATGATGACGTAGTAGGAGTGCACAAGGACGCTCCAGTTTGGACTGGGGTTCTGTGGCTCGCGCTTGGCCAGAAGCATCCACTTCCTTTTCTAAATGGCAAAAGCCAAAACCGACGTGAACAACAGGCAAGAACCACTTCCTTCAGCCCTTTCACCGCAGGGGCTGCTGGGTTCAGGAGCAGAGACGTTTGTGCACATCAGGGTAGGAATGCTATTCTGCATTATGGTTGAGGATGGTGTGTTGGTTGGTTGTTTAACTGAATGCAAGACAACTCTTAAGAAAAACATCCAATTCTGATTTACGACTTGTCAGTAATGGGAAGTCCTCCACATCCCAAGCCTTGGTTAATTATTTTCACAAAGATGCACATCTAACCCCAGCCCTGACCTTTTCACTTGGTGCCTCCAAACCCTGGATTGCTGATGGGCTAGACAGGCTATCTGAGGTCTGGTGTGCTGTGGATGCGTTGGCTGGAAGGATTTATCAGCCCAACTCTGGCCCATGAGATGAAGCTGCAGCTTTAGAAATGTGTTTTCTGGTGCAGGCTATGCAGATCTTACTGGATGTGCACTAACTATGCCTTTGTCCGTCCCTCCCCCTGAGACTGCAGTTCTCACACACTCACCAGCAGGCTGTGGCACAGAGCGTGGAAGCTGTACTGGTTGATCTCCAGTTCATCCCAGTCCAGCTGCCAGCAGCTTGTGGCCTTGATGATGAGAGGCAGCCCGTACAGCACAGACTCGCAGACCCCCTCGGACTTCAGCGCCCTGCAAACATTCAGCTCGTGTCAGTGAGGCACAGCCAAGGTGAAACCAGCAAGATCTCCACCAGGAGAGGACGTCCCCAGGTGACAGCACCGGCTGCAGTGCTGCGGTGTGCACCGAGTGTCTGCATCGCTGCGGCCTTCGCTGCGAAACCCTGCAGAAACTCCTGCTGCAGTGAAAAGAGACTTTCCTGCTGGTTTCCAGGCTCCCTTGAATTCACACTGACAAGAGCATGCCAAGAAGGAAATCCAATCTTCACGCATTTTGTACACAAACCAGGTTGTCAATCCGGCCTCTTGGGCAGTAACGCACCCAGGCGACTGCATCTTTTCCCAAGTGATATTTACTGGGTCGTGGTTCTCCTTCATTTTAAAGGACTCGTGCTCTGCTCCTGCACACCCCACCACAACCACTGCTGCAGAGCAGGGCACAACACCGCCCGTCCATCGCACAGGCGTTGGTAAGTGGCCGCAGTGCTTTGGCTGGGGCCGTTTATGCACAATTACTGAGTGCTCTTCAGCTACTGACGGGATGAGAATCACTTTAAGAACAACTGTACAGGTCAGAAATCACACAATTTTTCCTAAAAATAAACCTCAGAAAAGACACTAGAGAGCATCGCTCTTCTTGTCATGCTCTGTGCTTGCCAGCCACGGGCTGCTGACAGGAAAGCGAGTAAATTCTTAGGTGCAGTCACGCAGCACTACCAGGCTTTGCTTGCTTTTTACTACTGGTCAACAGTTAGCTCAGGCTCTGACAAACAGTTAATTGCTGTGGCCTCATTAGGTAGCGAGAGAAGAGCAGAATTGTATATGGAGCAGTGGCTGCAATCCGCAGAACTCCACACTGCAGGGAAGCAACTGCTGCGTGAATCATATCTACGGTGTTGCACGGATGCAGTGCTAGTGTTGTGGTAACATCGCTTTTGACTGTGCTCCTGTCTGCAGGTGTGGGACGTGCTGTTCCTTAACACCAAGAGATGGGGTTGAGGTCATCTTACAGCCAAATTTTCCTCCCCAGCTCTCATCCCCCCAGCTCTACGGTGATGGTAATAGGTCCTGGTGGAAACTGCACAGCAGGAGTGCAGGCTGCTGTTACCTCAGCCTTCCAGGGACAGCAAAGCACGAAGCAACGCTTACTTGACAACCTGGAGTTTGTGCAGCACTGTGGTTGGCCAGGCCGCCATCTGGCCGGGTGCGTTCGGGTCTGCTGCTCTCACGGTGCCGTCGGCCGCCCCAGAGAGTAGAGCAGGGTCCAGCAACCTCTCCTGCAGGTCACACTTCAGGCACACTAGGAGAAGGAAACTGGTTTAGAGCGCTAGAAATGGCAGTGATATGAACATGATACGCTCAGGGCACTCACAAACACTAAGTCGATGTTTGAGAGCAACAGCAGCTATCGAGGGAGGAAAAGAAGTGTGCTGCTGCTGCAGCGGCAACGGGAAGCTGCACGTGAGCACCATAACAGTGTGGGATATCGTAGCATACTGGTGTGGAACGTTGTACCATGCTGGTGTGAGCAGGGATTGCTGGGCCTGCACGTGCAGATTCCCACACGCTGCAGTGGTGACGCCGCCGCGTCCCAGTTCAAGCTACCACCGCACACAGGTGACAACCACTTAAGGAAACACCGATGTCTGCTGTAGCTGCTGGTGTTTTCAGTGCTCGCCCAAGGATGGGTTAGGGATTTGGACTTGGACTAGTAAAGGAAAAGAATTACACATTCCTTATAAATCTTCCCATGCGTTATTGTCTCTGTTGGCAGCTCCAGCTAGAACAGGAGCTATTTTAGTGCTAAATCAATAGATATAAACACAAGCCAAGTCTCTTTGTAAGACGGCCTCTATTTAAGTGCAGCTCTGGCACAGGCTTTTAGCATCAAACACTAGGAACGTGATTTTTAGGGCTACACAACTGAGCCAGAAAGCCCTTGGCTCTCGGTATGTAAGGGCCTTTTATGGTGACCAAGGGGCTGTAACTTCACAAAGGCAGATTTTCGCTGCAGAAGGGAAATGAGTTACGGCACCACGGGACAGAGTCCCCTGCGAGCACAAACGGCCCCTCTCAGCCCGAGGAACAGATGCTGCAGGACCCTACACGGGTCTCTAAACATGCCCATAGGACAGGACCGGGAGATCTTTAGGGCCAAGGGATTTGGGAGCTCCCTGCAGAGGGGCACAGAAAACACAATACTTAGCGTGGCCCTGGGTGCGGCGGCGGGGCCGAGGCCTCCTGAGGGCAGGAGGAGGTGGAGGTGCTCTCTCTCGGTGCTGTGGTCGTGCAGCCACGATTTGAACACCATCTCCAAGCTGAGGACGTTGTCCTCCACGGTTTGCACATCGATGTCCGTGCCCAGGATTGCAATGTCTGCAGGGAGAAAAGGGGAAAAAGCAGAGATTTCAGCCATGGAAAAGAACGCTATTTTGCATTTCCCACTACAAGGTGCATCTGTGGTCCCTCACGCGGGGTACGGACATGGTGCACGTGGAGGCCCTTAACTGCCTAGCCCTCAAAAAGAGGACGATAGGGCCAATGAAGGAAGAGCTCCAACTCCAGCAGTCGAACGCTAAAGCCCTGGAGCAGGGCAGAAACATTTTTAGAGTTTACCGAAGCCATCACCAATAGCTGATTTTTTTTCAGGCTAATCGGAGGCACCACATTTTCAGATCTCTGATCTCTGTGGTAGAGCTGCATAAAACAGGAAGAATAAATTGGAAACTGTCACTTGGTTCCAATAAGCTGAGACAGAGAGGGCACAAAATGAGTTTCTCATGCTGAGGATTTAAAGAGATGATTTTCTGATGTGCTACAAATACAAATGCAGGATGCACTGCCACAGCAGTGCTTTGGCTATCAAAGATGTAAGTAGGTTCAAGCAGCCGCTGGGCAAACTGAGGGCAGAAATACCCAGGAGGGATGAGCCTCGAAATCAAGTGCTGCAGCACAACGAACACAGCACCAATGCTTGCACTTCCTGCGTGCTGTATCTGGCAGCTTCAATGTTCTCGACTGTAGTTTTGTCTAATACAATTATTTTACTTTATTTTATTTTTCAGAAACAGAAGAAATGAGCTCCAACAGGTAAAAAATCCTTCATAAATGTGTTGTGCTCCTTTTTCAAATTATTTGGACTATCCGTTCTCTGGTGCTCCTCTTAGAGAGCAAATACATCACCTGGGCCTTCTCGTGAGTAGGACTCAGAAAATCAGCATTGCATAATCTGAAATGCCAATGGTCCCTGTCCCCATGCACGTTTCCATTCCGTTTACAGGGTGAAAGGGCCGCCCACCTCCACTTTCCGAAGCAGCTGCTGGGGTTCTGCGCGGTCTCGAGCAGCCTCGTGACCCGGCGTCGCCTGCTCCGTGCCGTCGCTTCCCAAGGCTTCCCACAGGCTCTGAGCAGCACCAGATGCTGGCAGCGATCCGTATCGCTGGAGAATCAGCATCTGCATTCACCCGAAATACTGTCCTCTTCCCATGTGGACAAGGTCGGTGCTTTTAAAGAACACCTCAGCCTTGGAGCTGCAGGCAACGGTTCCTTCCACAATTTTGTAACTTGGGGTTTTGGTGCGGTTTTGCAATATTAATCTAATTTTAAAGTCATGTCAGAGTGACAGGACCTTGCTGCTCCCCTCCGGGACTCTGTTCCCCGTGTCAGCGGTCACGGTGCTGGTCAGAAGAGGTTCCCTTGCTGCAGCCCAGCAGCTTTGCCTGCAGAGGCAGCGCTCCCAGGCTGTTTTCAAGTCAAGAACAAGCAGCTGTGTCTCACTAAGGGAGACTTCCCCCTCAGAGCAGGAAGCTTTAATGGGCATCAAGGGGCAGATACACCCCAAGAGTACAAAACCCGGTGTTTGGTTTGCCTTGCCAAGGGATGCAGCAGGGGAGCAGTCACTGTCTGTGGATGCACCTCGTTGGGTTGTGCTGCAGGGGGAAACAGCATAAACTCCTTTTGTCAGCCCTGAGAACGCTGAAATAACCGAGCAGATGTGAAAGGTAAAAGGAAATACAGAAATGGCAGCTGCAGTTATAGCAGCACTGCGCTGTACAGGCATCTGTTTTTTTACCGCTGTGGGACTGATCACCCCTCGCTGGTTCATTTAGAGTCTGCTCAGCCCCTTCTGCTTTGAAACAAAAAGGTTCAAAACAGGAGCTCACAGGGATTTCTGTTTCTGAATTTCTCACTGCTGCAGTTTAAATTCTCACTGCTGAAAGCTGTCAGATTAAGGGAGGAGTTTATCAGAGAGAAGGCCAGGAAAAATATCAGGGCCTGGAGTGTACTCGCTCTTCCACTGAGGAAGCGAGTGGCTAGAAGTGCAAGGGATGGGGCACAAGGGAACCCGCGATCCCAGATGTTCCCAGCCCCATCTCTGCCAACTGACCCGAAATTTGCTACTGCAACCAGGAAAGATGAGCTAGAGACAGGTAAGGCACCGACACCCTACACTGCCCGTCACTCAGTGAAAACAATACTGCCATTGCCGATAACGAGGGTTTTAAGGCCGTTATCAGCTCGTAGTGAGAACGTGCGTGAATCAGCC
Source organism: Mesitornis unicolor (assembly GCF_000695765.1). Classification (NCBI taxonomy): domain Eukaryota; kingdom Metazoa; phylum Chordata; class Aves; order Mesitornithiformes; family Mesitornithidae; genus Mesitornis; species Mesitornis unicolor. Next base: position 452 of record NW_010189203.1, on the reverse strand, counting down.
AGGTGTGCCTTGTTGATGGGGAATTTGTCAGCAGTGAAGGTCTTTGAAACGGAGGCCTGGATTGGAAACCAGGGGCTGCAGGGCTATAAAGGACTCATTCATGTGCAAATACTGGTTACTGGAGGAGTACAGCCTTAGGAGCTGAAGAACAACTGCCCTAAGCAGAGGAAAGAGGCAGCAGTTAAGCAAGAACGGTGTCACTGACAACACCAAAAGCCCAGCTAATCGACAGCTTAAGTACCCGGCTGGGTCTGGCAAAGCTGTTCTCCCCAGCACTGCAATGTGGGGCCGGGGGGGAGGACTAAAGGGCAAGAACTGTTTAGAAACCAAATGTCTTGTAAGAGAAGGAGATGTTGAGTTGGTGAGGGGGAGGAGGGGGCTATTTCTGTAGGATCACTGTAACCGTAAATGGCCTGCCCGCTCCCCTTTTCCCCCAACTTCTGCCCGTTCCC